>NC_050186.1:32879252-33131752 GCF_008315115.2 Sander lucioperca | reverse complement strand
GCTCTACCACATGATACAAGCCATCCGTGATCGGGCACGCGCCCCCACCCCTCCTCCACACAGTTGCTAGTAGCCAAGGAGGACACCAAAAAAAACATGGACTCTTCAGAAGAGATCATTATGATTATCTTCACTTGAGTTTCTGCGCGCGAAAGTCGCCGAACGACCCAATCTTCTGAACATAGTCACACTGAGAAATCCAGAGAGAGTTGTGTGGAGCTGATAGTCTTACTTAGCTTTGAAGCAACTCATTCGGCAATGGCTTGAATGTAACGTTCATTAATATCCGAAAAGTCACGCACTAAAGCTTCAAAGGCAGCTATACATAATGATTCAAGTAGTCCTGAGGCTGTTTTACCTGCCTGAGACCAACTTGTCATGCAGTACACAAATGTGGAAGAATCATTGCATTTAAATAGGTATTGGATGCCTCAATAATAAGAGAGTTTCTTAAATGTTTAAAAACTGTGAGGTTAAATTTCAGTGTATTATTTAGTTTTTTAACATGTTTTGCGCCTGGTGCAGGTGCGTTTTTAGGGCGTGTCCAAATCCACTTTTGCTAGTCCGTGCGCCGGGCGCATGGTTCTAAAGGGTTGTACTTAGTGTCTTCATTAATCAGAGGTGTGTTTAGGGCGTAACATGCAATAAACCAATCAGAGATCATCTCCCATTCCCTTTAAAAGCCAGGTGTGTTTGGACCTTGGAGCATTGCTATTATGATGGAGGATTTACACCGTAATATTTTTATTTTTAATCTTCTGCGTGTTTGTGTGCTGCTGCGCGTCCCTGTGTGTGTGTGTAACAAGCATAGTGTGTGTGCGCGCTGTGCACGAGCCTAGGTGCATTTTACTAATTTGCTGTTAAAATAACAATGAAATGCTGTGCTATTGACTTTAGATCAGGTTTTTGTTGGTCAATGGCGCGATCACTTCCCACTGCCTGAAGATAGCAATACGCCCAGAATGTAACTGAACACACCGCCCTGTAAAGGCCCAGACACACAGACCAGATGGCCGACACTCGACAGAAAAGGCAGTTGGACTGATCAGTCTCCCCAAGTTGGTCAAAAAAGTGCCTCAGAACACACCAAAGAGACGAGACGTAATACGTCTCCATAACAGCAGGCGGCGCTAATCTGTACTGTCTGTCATGGCGGCTTGTTCAGAATACGATCTCATATTGTACCAAAATAGTTCACCGAAACATGTTTCTGAAAACATTTTAAGTGAGAAATAGGCTGTGCAGTTGCTGAATCTGTCTTCATTTCAGATCAACAAAGGTCAGTTTAAAAGATTTTCATCAGATTTTGAGAGGCTGTAGTCACGCTCATTCCGCTCCTTGTTTCCGGGTTAGCTCTCCACCAATTAGATGGGTCATTTGAGTCCGACTGCCGGCAGTGCCTGCCCCACCGATTATACATGTCAAATCGGCCAAAATGAAAGCCGACGGCCCCTCGGACGGACGGCGGCACGGAACAAACCGAACAGACTCGAGTCACCAACCTCACCAGACTGTCCAGCGGCCGATTATCGGCTTGGTGTGTAGTAGGCTTAAGACCAGCACGCCCATGGGCGCACAGATGGGTGCAGGTGCATTTGCTATTTAAACGACGTGGGCGCTGGACGGGAAACTTAGACTTAGACTAGCAAAGACACTCGCGTCGGGCTTTGCCTTGTGCCGGGTGCAAGATGGAGCCCTAAGAGTTGGATTCAGGGTAACACCCTACTACCTATCCAACTTCCTTCCTTTCCTTCTGTCCTTCCTTCCTTCTTTCCGTCTTTTCTTCTTTCCTTCTTCCCTCCCTTCTTTCCTTTCTTCATTCTTTCTTTGTGTCCTGCTTCGCTTTCCTTTCTTGTTCACATCTTTGCCTACTTGGTCCCTTGGTTCATCTTCTCTTTTACTCCATATGTCCTTGTTGTCTACTACGTCCAGGACTTTAATTGTTCCCTCTCTTCTTTTTCTAATTGGTTCCTTTTTGACTTGAATTATTTCCCTCCTTCCCTTTGTCGTTCTTTATTTGTATTTCCTTTCTTGTTTCCTTCCTTCCTTTCTTCCTGCCTCCCTCTTTGAGTAGCTCAGCATAATTTGCAGCAGCCTGTCAGCTGGCTGTCCTCCAGTGAATAACAAGGGGTTCTCAGTGTTTTATCTGCCCGTTGTTTAGCCCCGATGAAAACCACTCTTCTTTGTTTTCACCCTTTGCTGTCCCGTTTTCATTTGATCTGTCCCTCCGTCTTTTTTGGCAAGGGCCTTTTTTTAATGTTTAGCCCTTTTGTGTTCTGATCACAAAGTGATTCACGATGATAATTTCAAAGTTGGACATCTGTTGGACTGACGTACATTTCTTCCTTGAACCAGTCACAACACACAGATTATGTGGAATTAGGATGGAATTGAAAATGTAATTGGCTTTCATGCTATCCATTATTAGAGGGGAAATATGCAGTTTTGTTAGCTTAATTGACCTTAACTGAACAGCTTTGGAGTCATTGGAATGGTTTTATGACTTTTTTTGAGTTGAATGGTGGTCGTCTCGCTCACCCCTAGCGCCTGGGAGCGACTTTCGGCCGGCAAGCCGCCGGCCTCAGCGTCAGGAAGTATGGCGTGATATCAGGTCTTGCAATGTAATGAATTGCTTCACGGCACTACACACATACACCCATTCAGGAACCGGCTAACAAGGTAGCGATGGAGTTTTTCACACTATCGTCATGGCTGAGCCGGCAAACAAGAAGCAGAAAGCTAGGAAAGCATTGTTCAGAGGAACAGAGAAAGAGGAAACGGCAGACTGACCGAGAGAGGAGTCAGACACGAGTAAACATAGGAGCTGTAGGGGGGGCTCTATAGAGAAACCTGTAGGGGGGGCTCTATAGAGAAACCTGTAGGGGGGCTCTGTAGAGAAACCTGTAGGGGGGGGCTCTATAGAGAAACCTGTAGGGGGGGGCTCCATAGAGAAACCTGTGAGCAAAAAGCCAGAAAACAGTGAAGAAATGGCCAAAACTGAATAGCGCCCCTTCAAGGTAAAATGATAAAAAGAATTAAAATGCTGTGTCAGGGGTTTTCTCTGGGTCTTAAAAGGCCTTAAAAGGTCTTAAATTCACTAAAGTATTGTGTTCTAGGTTCTTAAAAGTGTTTCAACACGTCTTAATTTCCCTACGTCAACGCTCCCTCTAACGCTCATTGAAATGTTCTTGCAGCGCTTTAGAATCCGTGGTGTTGTAGTTCTTTCTGTCGCTAGTCCAAATACAATTCGCTGTATCATGACTACAAATGAGACCGACATGCAACTTCTATTGCAGCCGCTCTAGACCCCAGTCCTATTATGCCAATGAGGAAATCGGGGATCATAATGGCCTTAAAAAGGTCTTTGATTGGATTGAATTTGATTGGTCCAAACAGCTCTGGTCCAAGCATAGTTGCTCCGCAACGGATCAAGTCCAGACCGAACTTCCCGACCTCAAATGTTATGGTCGGGGCTAAGTTCGGCTGGCATCCAGGCTAGGCTGGCTACATTGCACGCGTAACTTACTAACTAACTACGCTTTCACTATAATCAATGAAGCTGGCGACACCGGGCAGAAAGCAGCAGGTGGTGCGTATGTGCCACGGAGAAACACTCTACAAGCATAAAAACAGGACCGTCTTCTATTTATATGTTTTATGCGAGCTGTGTGCTGCCCTTTTACACAGAAATGGATCATAAAGTGTCTATATGTCTTTTAAATTAAACTACCGATATACAGGAAACAAGTATGTACTTCTTTTTCATTTCCTTTCTCTCTCCTGTTAAATAGAGCATCTCCCTTTTATTAAATATGTTCGCTCTTCTATTCTTTTCATGCTCTCTTCTTCTGTTTGAACAGCCCTAATGGAAGTAAGGTGACATTTACAGAGAGAGAGAGAGAGAGAGAGAGACTGAGAGAGAGACATAGAGAGAAAGACTGAGAGAGAGAGAAAAAGACAGAGAGAGATAGTCATGCCAGATCATTTTCAGGCTGCTGAAAGAGAAGAGGGAGGATCAGGACGGATGGAGAATGAGAGACAGAAAAAGAAGGGCAAAGGAGAAAGAAGAGAAAAGAATAAAAAGAGAGAGGACAGGAGATGAAATGAAATCACTCAACACAATTCTGTAGAAGAGATAGAGGGGGGATATGGATGGATGGAGAGAGAGAGAGATAAAAGAGAGAGTGAACGACGGTAGGGTCAAGCGAAGGGCAGGGCGAGGAAGAGAGAGAGGAGGAAGTGTGTCAGCCATGACAGATTTGTATTCCACAGTGAGCGTCTGACCTTAGCAAACCCATCACACAAACACACACACACACACACACACACACACACACACACACACACACACACACTTACCTTATCTCTCACACACAGAAATGCTTTTACTCCGTCACCTGTGCGCTCTCTCTCTCTCCACACACACACACACACACACACTGTACTCTACCCCCACTCAACAGGAGTGTGTGTGTGTGTTCGGAAGGTGCAAGTGTGGGAGTCTCTGTCTGTTGCCATGGTGATGGTAGCCTCCTCTCCTCTCCCATCCTTTACCCAGATGAGTGTGTGTGTGTGTGTGTGTGTGTGTGTGTGTGTGTGTGTGTGTGTCTGTGTGTGTGTGTGTGTGTGTGTGTGTGTGTGTGTGTGTGTGTGTGTGTGTGTCTGTGTGTGTGTGTGTGTGTGTGTGTGTGTGTGTGTGTGTGTTTTCTGACCAGTTGGCCAACACACAAGGCTCGTTCTCCACAGCATCCCTCTCCTGTCTATATGTTTACTGATTGATTGGATATTTTATAATCCTAATGTAATCATTAATCACTGCAAAATAACAATGCTTTAGGATTCATATAGAAACCATATGTAATAAAAAGCCTTCCATAATCATTTCTTATCTTTGCCCACTCTGAAACCTCGATATTTTGTCTGCATTTGTCGTCCTTTTGTGTGTGAAGTCAGTGAAACGTCCAGACTGATCGATAACTCTGCTACGATGCTGCATTCAAGCTCAAAACCTGTATTGGAAAATTCCAGACCTAAGCACAGCGAACTTACTTTGGCTTCACGTCTGTTCAAAGTGGAGCTTTAAGCTCTAATCTTCTTTGAGTCCGTTGCAATTTCAGATGTCGTTCTTCCAATATCTGGCGCAGGTCACAGCTGATAGGGTCGGTTCAGCCAGGTCCTGGGGGGCTGCACTGGGGGGGTGTTTTCACTCTCCAGTAGGTGGGACATTGTCTGTACTGCTCCACAGCTGCATGTGTCTTCTGTCTGGTGGTTCCATGCATTCATCAGTGCTTTGTAGCTTCCCTGTTCCACTCTTAGTCTGTTGAGGGTCTTCCAGGTTAGCCATGGGAGGCCGTGCCCGCTGGCGAGACATTCAGTCGGGGTGATTCCTCTCTCCATCCAGTCCTGGGCTCGTGTGTGTTTAGCTGGTTCCATTCATCTTTCCAGATGTTGGTCCTTGCTATTTCTTTGGTTGTCTGGAGAGGTGGGACTGTCGGCAAGCTCTAATATAACGCATAGAACGGATAGTCTTCTCTTGAGTATGGAGGTTCCTTTTTGGTTCATGGCTCATTTGCTGACATTTTTTTGCATTCATTTGTCTTTTATACCTTCCCCACCTCACATGCATGGTGTCCCTTTTTCAGCAAACACAGCTCTAACACAGTGGTTCTCAAGCTTTTTTTCAATAATGTTCCCCCTTTGAACAGTTTTTTTAAGCCATGTACCCAGGTACAGATTTAGAATGCAGAGGCCCCTGAGCAAAAAATTGTTAATAAAAATAATTGTTGTCTCTATAAAGAGGAAGAATACAGCGATGTCAGCGATAGATTTACTAAACAACAGCCTTGGACCTGGAGAACATTTAGATAATGATGAAAAAAGGAGACAAAACCTTGGAAAAAGACGGTAGAAAGAAGGAAGGAAGGCGAGAACAGGTTGAAAATAGTAATAAAAACTTCTAAAAAAAAAACGGTAGAAAGAACGAAGGCAACACTAGGGCGACAAAAGGGACAAACAATTCTAATAAGCGACAGACTTAGAAAAAAAGTGACAAAAACTTTGAAAAAAGAGACAAACTTAGACGAAAAAAGACAGTAGAAAAAAGTAAGGAAGAAAGGCAAGAACAGGTCAAAACAAACGGCAAAACCTTCAAAAAAAGGTGACAAACTTCAAAAACAGAGACAAAAACTTTGAAAAAAGCGACAAACTTGGAGAAAAAAAAGACAGAAGTAACTACAGCCTTGGAACTGAAAAACATTTAGCAAAAACTCTTACGTACCCCCTGCAGTCCTCCAAAGTACCCCCCCCCCCACACACACACACACACACACACACACACACACACACACACACACACACCATTTCTCATAATCATTTTACCATTACAATCTCTCATGCTCTGCATAAAAACCCACAAAGAGGAGAGGGAGAGAAAGAAGATGAGAGGAAAATATTTATCTTCTCTTCTCTCATAGCACTGAGGTTTCTGCGACGTCGGCCTCTATCGATTGGAGAAAGTGGAAGGTCATCCATTTAGTGTGTGTGTGTGTGTGTGTGTGTGTGTGTGTGTGTGTGCGCGCGTCCTCGCGTATTGATTGGTTAGATGTTGGAGGTTTGTACCTCACCACCTACGCCTAAATGTGTCACCCTGCTGTGTGTGTGTGTGTTTGTGTGTGTGTGTGTGTGTGTGTGTGTGTGTGTGTGTGTGTGTGTGTGTGTGTGTGTGTTTATATGGGTGTGTTGTCACTTCCAACATTGATTCCCTGTGTGATGAAACACCTTCCCATCAACCCCTTCATCATCACTCAGCGGGAGGAGGAAAAAAGAGGAAGAGTGTGTGTGTGTGTGTGTGTGTGTCCATGTGTGTGTGTCCGTGTGTGTCCGTGTCCCTGGGTCCCTTAAGGAAACAAGTTTGGGAACTGCTGCTTTAAAGGACCATTCAGCAGTGTTTTGTGTAGAGTTAGCTTGTGTTTGAGGTGTAACGGTACAGTGCATCTCACAAAGACGTGTTGCAGTATGTAGTTCTTATGTTGTCGTGCAGACTGTAGGGTCACCGCTAGATTCCACCAGTAGCGACCCAGCGTGTGTCAAAAGCCAGAATGGGCTCTCTGCTCTGCTCCGCTAAAAACATGCAGCAGGTCTATTTTTGACAGCGCCGCAGGGCTTTCAACAAGCCAGGCGTGGAAGGGCTAGAGCCTTCGGTCAATTTTCAAAACAAACACGCTGTGAAGACTCCCCAACATATATCACATCAACAACTATACAATATAACAACTACAACACAGCCACAAATCATTGATCCGTGTGGTTCATAACTGGACTAAATGGAGAAAACCATTCAAATATGTAGACTACTTTCTTTAATGGTAGAAGCACAAATATCCAGAATAATGGCCAAAACAATGAAATCGGCGAGTCAGACAGGCACGACTTCTGCTTCTGAGATGCTCCCGGTGTGGTATGGTGCATGGTGGACGACTGAACAGAGCCACTGCGTAGCCGAGATGCGGTGCAACCGTGCCTGGTGGAACTCAGGGGGGTTATGCTTTGCTACGCTTTCGATGCAGCAGGAAATATAAAAGGATCGCTCATACTCTAGACTCACTTTGTTTTCAATTTTGACCCAGTTTAGTTGCTCTCTGTAGCTATAGAGGTTCATCCATCATAGCCTTTGCTAATTTAAACAGGGCAGTGGATAATTCCTGGACTTCTTCATCTCATGCCTGTTAATAGAGGGCAGGGGGTAATCCCTGGATGGCTGTAGTTTAGGCCTGTTAATAAAGTGCAGTAGGTAGTTCCTGGACACCTGCATCTCAGGCCTGTTAATACAGGGCAATGGGTAATCCCTGGATGGCTGTAGTTTAGGCCTGTTAATAAAGTGCAGTAGGTAGTTCCTGGACACCTGCATCTCAGGCCTGTTAATACAGGGCAATGGGTAATCCCTGGATGGCTGCAGCTCAGTGGATGATTCCTGGACGGCTGTAGTTTTTTTTCACATTTATACAAGTCAGTGGATAATATCCGGACACCTCCAGCTTGCAGCCGTCTATACAAGGTAGTGGATAATTCCTGGACGGCTGAAGTTTTTTTCTCATTTACACAAGTCAGTGGATAATATCCGGACACCTCCAGCTTGGGGTCCTGTATACAAGGTAGTAGATAATTCATGGACGACTGCAGCTCCTGCTCCTATACACGCTTATTTATAATGGGGCACAGGCACAGAAAAACTGTAGATGTTCTTAATTGATGGCGTTGCAAACAACAATTTATGTATCCGTTATACACGTAAATTTATATGGGCCCAACACTGAATACGAAATAGTCTCTGTGGCACCAGACAAATTTAACATTACCATAAAAGTTTGAAAAACACGTTTGATCAAACAACCAACTCAAACTCCCTTTCTTTCATTTTTATCTTGTCCTGTCAGTCCATGATTTTGTAGCAAAACTATTCAAAACATGAGGTATTAAAATGAGTGAGATAAGATGAAAAAAAGCTTCACATCTGGTAGAAAGCTGAGATAGCAAGAGTCTGGGGCAAAAACATGAGAGGAAGTGAGATAAAGCTGGATAAATCTGGATTCGTTACACTGTGAAACCAGGCAGCAAAAATCCTTCATAAGAGTTAGTCTTCATACATGTCCTCATTATTTAGTCCAGAGCAACACATCTGAACCACTGTTTACATACCTCTAACGCTACTCGGGTGGGCCGGAACGATCCAGAACTGGGTTCAGGCACATTCGATTAATAATTAATACATTTAAAATGATCTTATTGCCATTTTCATACATCAGTGTTTCCCCTGTGTCCAACGGGAACCCCTGCCAAACTAAAGAAAAAAATTAGGCCAATTATAGGCTACAACAAGTAGATCAGACCAGGCAATCTGATTGGTCAACTAGACATTTAGAACGTGCTCAAATCAGCATGACGGCACACCCAGAGTCATATAGTGTATAGTCTATATATCGCTGCCTCTGCTTAATTATAAGTGATCAATGTTACTTCACCAATACAACATATTATATACCTAAAATAAAAGTATTTTTAACTAAGTAAAGTGCTGTAACGTGAACACATAGTTCCAGAGAACGATAAAATCTGAGCAGCAGTTGCTGGTTGGATTTCGCTGCTACAGAGCTCCGGGACGCCGGCTACCAGCAGCAATTATTTAGCCGCCAACAGGTGACTGCGAGCCAGCTACAGGCACCGCCAGATGACGGTCCTTTCAGGGGCTGTAGTGGTGGAGTTTAGCCAGAAAAAGTGAGCGTCATTGCAGCGATGACAGTTAAAGGGTAACTACCATTTTTTTTCAACCTGGACCCTATTTTCCTATGTTTTTTGTGTCTAAGTGACTGATGGGAACAACAATCTTTGATATTGGTCCAGAATTAAAGGACAACTATTATATAGCATTTTCAGGATTATACTTGAATTTTGTGTTTGTACTAGAACTATATGGAGGGAGATCTGAGCTGGACTCCACTTAAAAAAATAGCCTTTTAAATGCCGTATTGCTTGATAGCAACCAGTCATATTGTTAGTTGCTGGCATGGCTCTATACACATTCATAGCAGTCCCTCCAGGATTTCGCGGCCTTTTTTTGAGATTGTTGCGGCCCAAAATGTCTGATTTTTCGGGAGCTTTTGTGAAAAATTTCGATAAAAGTTGCGATGTCTTTTGTATTTTTGTTGCAATGAAGTTGCGAGAGACAGTGAAAATTGCAAAAACAATTTATTTTTGGTATACTGAAAAGGAAACTTGTTTCGGGGAGAATAGAACTACTCTGGGCTGAGTTTTCCCAGCAGCCCCGCCCGCTGCAAAGAGACGACAGGACTGAAACAGCAACAGCTTTCAGCAACTTAAGAGTGAAAAATCCTTACAGCGTACTTTGATGTTAAAATGGATACAGGTTGGCAGGACGGTCTGAAATGTTTTGCCCGGTCTGTCGCTGTACATTTTGTTGGTAAATGTGAGATGTTCGAGTCACACACGTCTCGTCTTCATATCAGAAACAAGTAAATGAATTTGGCGACGTACGGGTGTGTTACGTCAACCTGCTTGGTCAGAGGCTCTCAGAGTCACATACTGACGCAAAAGTCTGGCACGTGGGACTGCTGTGATTGGTTGAACTCATGGGGGACTCCGGTTATTGGTCATATTTGCGGTAACGTTGCATGTTTTTGTGTTATTACATTATCTGGGTCACATGACATTCAATATAACCATAAGATGAATCCTGGAATCCATTCAAAACTTTAATTTGTTTAAAAAAAGTAATAAATAACTAAATATTATAAAAATTTGACTGAAAGAGACAATTATGTTGTTAAACGCAATTATTTCTGAGACGATTAATTGTACGGCAAAATGTGGAATTGTTTTACCGCTGCACTGGAGTCTGGTATTTTGGACTCGTGGTTTGTTATGTTGTGGTGGACGTCAGCATAATAGGTGTGATTTAAAGAAAAAAAAAACTAGTGTGTTGACAACACAACACGTATTAGAGTGGAGGTTGGATTATTACTCCGAACTACTGATTATTACAGGCTGTCAGGTCAGCTCTCAACGGTCACCTCAGTGTGTGTGTGTGTGTGTGTGTGTGTGTGTGTGTGTGTGTGTTAGGGTGTTTTTGGCACTGATGGCGGTCTCAAACTTCGCGGTGTGACCTGTGTTTCCTGCTCACACTGTAAAAACATCAGGGCTCCAGACATGGAAAAACACCTGGAATTACTGCACTGTAATACAGAGCTTTTACTGGAAATTACACGCACGCACGCACGCACTGACACACACACACACACACACACACACACACACACACACACACACACACACACACACACAGCTTTCAAGGTAAATTAATGTACTGTATCCACACACTCAGCTTTCATAGGGAATTACTGCAAACACAGACACACACTGTCATGAGCAGCTTTATAACTACGGACACACACCCAGGGCTTTCACAACAAGTTAGACAACACACACACACACAAACACACACATTCTGCTCGCACACACGCCATGCCTCACAATCACGTTAGGTTAGGGCTAGGTCATTATTTTTGTTTCTGACTTCCCCAGAGTCAGAGAAGATGAATATCAGTTTCATAGTTTCATCTCTATACAGTATGTAGATATAGATAGGCTATACACATCCTGCACAGGTCACCAGTATCACTCACTTTAAACAATGCCAAAGGGAAAACACGTAAAACCTAAGTTGCAAAAGAAGATGCTATATGATTATAGTACATATATAGTTAGTATTCTTTTTGACCTTTTGCATCTGCTCTTTTTTTCTTTGTTTCTACGTGCCTTTATTCAACTTCATCCATTAAAGTCAGTTTCCATCCTCAGGTCAGTGAGATCAAACGGTACGCGCACGCGCGCACACACACACACACGCACGCACACACGCACGCACGCACACACACACACACACACACACACACACACACACACACACACAGGTTATTAGAGATTTTAGTCACTCACCCACAGTGGTGGAGATTTAGAGGAATAAATATCCATTTTAGAGGAATTTAAAACTAGAGGGCCGTGTGTGTGTGTGTGTGTGTGTGTCTGTGTGTGTGTGTGTGTGTGTGTGTGTGTGTGTGTGTGTGTGTGTGTGTGTGAGTGTGCGTGTTTGTGTGTAGTACAGGCGTTTTTGATGGCAGCTGGCTGAAATGAGCCCTGAAATTGAGGAGAGAGAGAGAGAGAGAGAGAGAGAGAGAGAGAGAGAGAGAGAGAGAGAGGCAGTATGAATGTGAATCACAGTGAAGCTGAAGCAATCTTGTTCTGCATAAACAGAGGTTGAAAGAGAGAGAGAGAATGTGAGGCAGAGAGGGGATATGGAGAATATTTATAGGCAAAATGATAAGGAGAGAAAGATATTTGGTCTGTATCTGTTTTATACCACAAGTCCCCCTTAATAAATGTTTACTGCGCTGGCACTAAAGACGGCAGTGTGAACTAAGTTGTTTTAAAGGCCGAGTCCATCTACGTTCTTTTCGAAATGGAAGCACCCACTCAGCCCTAGCAAAAAGCAGTGACATGGGTTACCACAGTAAGCTTATCAATAAAGTCATGAATAGAGATGTTCCGATACCAATACCAATATCGGAAAAATCACCGATATCGCCTAAAATGCTGGTATGGGTATCGGAAAGAGTTTGTTTATGCACCGATATGATACCTTGTAATTTAGCCCCGAAGAAAATCTACTTTAACGTAGTTTATTTATGCTCTTTTTCCGTTATGACTGACTGTCAAACTGGATATTAATAGGAAGTTCTTTGGCATTCATTGTTTGTGTTTGTTCATGTTTCACAAAGAGTTTAACAATAATGCTAGCAATCATATCACATTCATACGGGATTAGTAGTATACAGCTGTTAAAACATAATCAAATATTTTTTTTTCAGACCTATCGGCTGAAACGCAAGTTCAGGTATCGGACAAAAATGTTCAGGTATTTAGTCTAGACGGATTTCAGAAAAAAGGCCTTCTATGAGAAGTGAGGAGCATTTATGGGTACAAGTCGGGAACCGGCCTACCTTACATATTTCAAGGGTGCTGAGTCCAAAAAAAATGGTACCCAAGCGAAATTTTGAGGTTTTGACCTTCTAATTTGCATATCAAAATGGCCACCAAATTGCCCATCTTGCACATTCATTGGACCATTTCCCCCTAGTTTTTTTGTAAGTAGGCAATCAAGATGAGGAAAGAGAGATAGATCGATAGTCAAGGGTCAGAGCAAGGATATAGTGGAGGCTCACTGCCTTTTTTATGTATATACATGCAAATGTACAACTTCTAAGGTGGAATTAAGCATTATATGTGTCATTTTTAAGGTGAACATAAATATTCAATAAATGTTACTCTGATATTTCCCCTGTTGATATGACATATGATGTACACCATATTACATGATAACAAAGAAAAAAATCCATTGCAAGTTGTCTGAGATTTCATGTTTTTATGCAAATTAAGCATTTGTTCTCTAAATTCTAAGACGAGAAAAACTCAGGTGAATAGGGAAAAATATTCAAAAAGAGACCACCATGAAACTTCCCAAGTTGAATATTTAGATCAGGACATAGCATGGTCAGTCCCATCTCTGAGGACCCTTTGCCTGAGGTGAATGTAACAGCAAAGAGGATCGTAACAGTTTCACACGCTTTGGTAAGTTTCCTGTTTTTTGGACAAACAATGTCAATATTCCTTAGTTATTGATTGAACTTATTACCCTATTTATCCAAAATGATACTTTTTCAACCGTAGTGGGTCAAAATTGTGTATTTCAATGATATTGAGATGGCTAGCAACTGGGAGAAAACTAGCTAACAGTTTTGGAGGCAAAAAACAGCCAGCTAGTTTTTTCCCAGTTGTGCCCTAAAGATTACCACCTTTGTTGATACAAGTTTATTTCTTATAATTCCACCCCAAACATATATACCGATTGGTATTACATGCAGTGCACTGCCAGTCAGACACAGTAGTCGTGTCATCTAGAGACACTGATGTGCTTGTGATTCTGGTTTCCCATTTCCCGCACGTAGCATGTAAAAAACTCTGGCTGTTGTCTGGTACCACAAGGAAGCCACAATATATACCCATTGATGCTGTTTTTAACAAACTGCCAAATGATTCAGCACCAAGCCTTGTAGCATTTCATGCACTAACTGGTTGTCATACCACATCATACATTGCAAGTCACACCAAAAGTACATCGTGGAAAGTCTGGAAAATGCACCATCAATTGCTCAGCAACCTCGGAATTGGTGATCTCACGGAGGAGACTCAAAGATCTTCAGAGGCTTTTGTCTGCAGAATATATGATGTGCATAAAACAGACTCTGTTGATGCAGCAAGGCATATACTTTTCTCCAGGACAGGTAAACCAGAAGCAATGCCGGCGACAAGCGGTGCGCTCCACTTCTATCTGCTGAGAGTACACTACCAGGCAATGGTTTGGAGAAATGCTCACTATGCCACACCTGAGCTTCCTTCACCCTTGAACATGGGATGGAAACATGGCGATTCAGGACTACAGCCCATTCTTATGTCACAGAATCCAATACCTGAAAGTTGCCTGGAAATGATCCTGTGTGCCTGTAAAAAACAATGCACAACATGCCAGTGCAAATGCCGAAAATCAGGGCTGTTATGCACTGCAATGTGTGCATGTCAGAGTGATGACCAATGTCCTTGTTTAAATGTGGAGTTGTAGTCCTCAAGTATACCAAGGCAAGGGGTAACCAAATAACTTGGAAAAGGACTGTAGAAAGAAATACTCATAAGCGGAGTTTGACATTCGAGCCAGGGGGGGCAAAAAAAAAAAAAAAAAATCATTGTAAAAGCTGAGACCTGGCCTACCACTTGGGGAACACAGCACGAGCACATATGGACAAAACAAACATGCCAAATAAACATATGTTTATTTTTAAAGAAGATTTTAAATTACATTGTAACAATTTAACAACTCGCCCTTATGAAATCCAATCGCAGCACGGCTGTCTTGAAATGCAATAGACAGACGGTGGCAAACTGCCCCGACACTTAAATTCAACTAAAATGTAACAGTGAACAATCAGTGTTGGACCTCCAGTCTGTTGAGATGCCTCTCCGTTAGACACGTTAAGAAAAAAGATCCGTATTTTGCCGTAATCCAATGACACGAAAAAAAAAGTAATCCACAGCGATCAGGAGATCCACTTCGCCGTTTAAACAATGTGGAATAAAAACGTATAAAAGTCCAAATCTACACAAAACACGCAATCAATTAGGAAGTTGACAGCAAATTTATATACATGGCATTTAGGAAACCTTTATTACAACGTTGGCACGGTAAGATGTCCAGACTAGTGCAACAGTAATTTTAGTTTTTTGCGTCCTGCATATGTGTCGACAATGGTCTCAGGTGAGAGCCAGAGCCCTGAAAAAATGTATTATTTTTTACTAAAGCAGTAGGCCTAGCCTATATGAAATCAGATGTATTACCTACCACCATTTAGTTGTTTTGTGTTATTTAAAATATTTATAAAATATCTGGTCATGCCATGAAACAATGCAATTACCCGCTTCAGCCGCCAGGGGGGGCAGTGCTCCCCCTGCAATTTTCCAAAAACAATTTACAGAGGGAGTAAACTACAGAACTAAAAATCTAACAGAAAAAAGCAAAGCAATTAGCTACAAACGTGAAAGAAAATATACAGAAACAAGATGTGATCTGTAGGACTAATATAATAAAAGAAAGCTAGACTCCAAAGGAAATATACAGAAATGCGCAGTGACCTATGGAACTTACAGAAGAAGACAGATGAAAGCAAAGCAATTAAGCTACAAACATGAAGAAAATATACAGAAACAAGATGTGATCTGTAGATCTGTTCAAGGGAAGTTTCATGGTGTTTTTTTCCCTATTCACTTGGGTTTTTCGATGTTTGAATTAAGAGCATAAATGCTTTGTTTGCATAACAAAATGAACTCTCAGACAACTTGCCATGGTGTTTTTCTTAGTTATTATGTAATATGGAATACATCACATATCATATATACACTGGGAACATTTAAGAGTGATATTGATTGAATATTTATGTCGACCTTAAAAAATGACACAAATAATGCTTAATTTCACCTTAAAAGTTGGTATTTTGCATATATATATATATATATATATATATATATATATATATATATATATATATATATATATACATAAAAAAGGCACTGAGCCTCCACTATATCCTTGCTCTGACCCTAGACTATAGATCTAGAAACTTAATTTCCTCATCTTTGATTGCCTACTTACAAAAAAACTAGGTGAAAATGGTCCAACGACTGAGCAACATAGGCAATTTGGCGGCCATTTTGATATGCAAATCAGAAGGTCAAAAACTCACAATTTCGCTTGGGTACCAGTTTTTTTGGATTCAGTACCCTTGAAATATGTAAAGTAGGCCGGTTCCCGACTTGTACCCATAAATGCTCTTCACTTTCACTTTTTCGGTACATCCCGTCTAGACTAATTGGAATTGCCATCTTCTAACCGTATACATACTGGGAACTATATTCTCAGAAGGCGAAGCACTGCAACTTCTGCTACTTGGGCGGAGTGATTTGCTCGCAGCACCTGAGAAGCCACAAGGTGAGGAGCAGAGAGTAACAATGTTGCTTTTCAGGTGTTGCACTAATCACTCCGCCCAAGTAGCAGTGCTTCGCCTTCTGAGAAAATAGTTCCCAGTTTGTATACGGTTAGAAGATGGCTGTGTGTCATGTGACCTTGTTATTTGTACACGCTGTGACTATACAAATCACAACATGTAAATAGGAAAATGTCGGCGTTATTTTGTCACTTATTTGGAGCAGTAGGCTAGATGGAACCGGTTACCTCCAGGATTTGTGCTAAGCTAGGCTAGCGGTGGGTGCGTCAGACAGAGTTACGACACGCACGGAGATGAGAAGGGTATGTATGGACGTATCTAACTCTGGGGGATATGGTGAATAAGACAAAGTCCCAATAAGTCGGTGTGTTCCTTTAAGTTAAAAAACATCTTGAGCACCCCCTTCCTTGCCTCACAGTGGTTTGGTGCCTTCGGTGTTGGGAGAGACAGCGCCGGGTGGGGCAGAACAACGTTTGAATCACTTCAGTAACGCGAGTTGTGGAACTCCAGTAAGTAGACAAGGCTATTTTACTCACTTTAAACATCGGATGAAGTGATTCTTTTCTCTAATACAGATGATGCTGTGTCATTAATAAATTAGTCACGGCAAAAGATTTTTCCGTAGGTTCTCTATGTTAGCGATTATAACGTCACCTAGCTCGTTTGGTAGCCTGTTTAATAGCTTGATGGATGGCTAGTTAGCTATCTTGCTAATTCCACCCAACATGCTTTTACTGGTTACACAAAATGAGCCGGCTGGCTAGTTATCTAACGTTAGCTTTCTTGCTAGGGGGTTCAATTCTCAGTTCAGCATCATCTATATTAGAGAAAAGAATCACTTCCTCCGGTGTTTAAAGGTAATAAAATAGTTTGCCAGCTTACTGTACAATTTTGGCTGTATTGTTTGTGTCCCCTTCAAAAATTGCTCTTGAGAAATGTTGTGTTTATTAATATGTTCTTTTGCTAACCATAGATATTTACACAGCTAAAAGACACATTCAGCATCATGGAGATTAGTTTTGTTAGGGCGTTCACAAACGTTAGCTGACGTTAGCTTCTCTGTGTTGCCAGATCTCGCAAGAGTTTGGTCCTGAGAGAGAAACAGGTCCAAAACAAAGTTCATTTTTTCCTATGTGTTCGTCTAAAAAATGTAATTTTAGTGTCAGAATGTTCTGGAGATATGTGGCTTGTGAAAAATGGCTCCAATATTTTTGGTGACTATGGGGCAAAAGAATCGCTCATAATCTGTGTTCACGTTCACTCCTCCTATTGGAATTAACACACTCAGGACCTGCTGCTAGTCTCCTAAAGAGTGGTGGCGGAGGCCACGTTACACAGACACAGGAAACTACTCTGAGCTGGGGAGTCTCGGTTCTAAACCGTCTCTGATATCGGATGAACGGATGCTAGAAGACTCCTGAATCAAACAGAAAGCACTTCAGACTGTAGAGTTGTGTGTGAAATTGTAGATAAAAGCCCTGAAGCTCTGTGCATTTACAGCTCAAGTAGCATTACTTTATAAAGACTTTGTTACTGATTGGTCCTTAATAATTTAGTGTTGTCTTAATGTTTTATAATAATGCATTATAATGCATTGTATGCACTTTTTAAATTTCAAAACCGGGAGGGAGAAAATGTCTTGTTTACTCAATGTTTCTGTACCTTCTTTCATATGAAATGTCATTAAAAAGTTAAATATAGCAATATAATTGCAGTCTAAACTGACTGTTATACATAATAAACCCAGACAGAGGTTATTGTAAAAGCATACGTATAAATATATGTATATATTTTATTTATTTATAAGGTGTATACTATATCTAGATCCTCTATTGTTGTGTAGCCTGCATATTTTGGAAGCCAGTAGAAACATAGTACATGGTGTTTTGTCCATTTATGTATAAGCTTCCAGTGCATTCTTTTTTGCAAACACACACACACACACACACACACACACACACACACACTCTCACTCTCTCTCTCTCTCTCTCTCTCTCTCACAAACACGCACACACGCGGACACACACACACAAACACACACACACACACACACAAAATCACATTTCTTGTAGAAACCAGACTCCCCTAAAGATCATTCAGGCAGCAGAAACAATATAAATGCAGAACAGCTTGTAGAAAATGGACAGAGTGATGGAAAAAAAACCCGGAGAGTGTGTGTGTGTGTGTGTGTGTGTGTGGGTGTGTGCACGCGCACGTTCACGTCGCAGGTATAATTGGTCGTCGGGCAGACTGCAGTGTTATTTTCAACACTTATTCAGATTGTTTTCTGGCTCTTTTTCTGTGGTGTCTGACTCTATTATTTAGCCCAGCCGTCAATTTGCGGCAAAGAGTAACGCTTTACTGCTCAGCGCCGGCTCGGTTTCTGGGCCCGGGTCACCGAGCAGCAACCAATCCGCCCTTCACACCCCGAAATCTCATTTCACAGAGACGCGAGTAGGTGTGTTAACACTCCTTTGTTTCCAGCTCCAAGCCTCTTTTCCCTCTCCTTCTCCCCTCTCTCCTGTTTTTCTCCCACAACTTCTTTATCTTTATCTTCTTTTATTTCCTAAATCTACTCTTTTTCTTCCTATATGTCCTCCTCCTTGTCTACTTCTTCTTCCTCCTGGTTCTCTCTTTATTTCCTGCTATATCCTCTTTTTTTCCTGTCCATCTCCTGCTCTTTTTCTTCCTTCCCCTTTTCCTCCTCTTTCCTCTTTCTCTTCCTTTATCTACACTTAGTTTTCTTCCATCATCTTCTTTTCCCTCTCCCTTATCTACCCCTCTTTCCGCTCTTCTCTCCTTCAAATCCCGTCATGTAGTGTAAAATGTGGGTGTTCAATGAAGCTTTATTGACAAGTACCAGACATGCCACAAGCCTTTAGTCTCTGTGGAGAGTCACAACGGTTGACCCCAGGGATAGATTGGATTTCTCTCAGCTTATGAAGGAGAGGAGGAAAGAAGACGAGGAGAGAAGACAAGGAGAAGAGAATAGAGTTGATTGGTTGATTGTTTGGTTTTAGATAATCATCTGTGTGTGTGTGTGTGTGTGTGTGTGTGTGTGTGTGTGTGTGTGTGTGTGTGTGTGTGTGTTCTTGTTTAACTATATTCGTGGGGTTAAGGTTAGGCATTTAGTTGTGATGGTTAAGGTTAGGGTAAGGGGCTAGGGAATGCATTATGTCGGAGGACGGATCCCCACGAAGATAGTACCATGCACTGTGTGTGTGTGTGTGTGTGTTCTTGTTTAACTATATTCGTGGGGTCCAAAAACTGTGAATACAGTATACTTGTGGGGTCTGGACAGCTTTGTGGGGCCAAAATGCTGGACCCCACAACTTTAAAGGGCTGTTTTCCTGTCCATCTCCTGCTCTTTTTCTTCCTTCCCCTTTTCCTCCTCTTTCCTCTTTCTCTTCCTTTATCTACACTTAGTTTTCTTCCATCATCTTCTTTTCCCTCTCCCTTATCTACCCCTCTTTCCGCTCTTCTCTTCTCTCCTTCAAATCCCGTCATGTAGTGTAAAATGTGGGTGTTCAATGAAGCTTTATTGACAAGTACCAGACATGCCACAAGCCTTTAGTCTCTGTGGAGAGTCACAACGGTTGACCCCAGGGATAGATTGGATTTCTCTCAGCTTATGAAGGAGAGGAGGAAAGAAGACGAGGAGAGAAGACAAGGAGAAGAGAATAGAGTTGATTGGTTGATTGTTTGGTTTTAGATAATCATCTGTGTGTGTGTGTGTGTGTGTGTGTGTGTGTGTGTGTGTGTCTGTGTTCTTGTTTAACTATATTCGTGGGGTTAAGGTTAGGCATTTAGTTGTGATGGTTAAGGTTAGGGTAAGGGGCTAGGGAATGCATTATACCGGAGGACAGTTCCCCACGAAGATAGTACCATGCACTGTGTGTGTGTGTGTGTTCTTGTTTAACTATATTCGTGGGGTCCAAAAACTGTGAATACAGTATACTTGTGTGGTCTGGACAGCTTTGTGGGGCCAAAATGCTGGACCCCACAACTTTAAAGGGCTGTTTGAGGGTTAAGACTTGGTTTTAGGATTAGGGTTAGAATTAGGTTATGGTTAGGGTGAGGGTAAGGGTTAAGGTTAGGCATTTAGTTGTGATGGTTAAGGTTAGGTTAAGGGGCTAGGGAATGCATTATGTCAATGACGGGTCCCCACAAAGATAGTGCCACGCACTAAGTGTGTGTGTGTGTGTGTGTGTGTGTGTGTGTTCTTGTTTAACTATATTCGTGGGGTTAAGGTTAGGCATTTAGTTGTGATGGTTAAGGTTAGGGTAAGGGGCTAGGGAATGCATTATGTCGGAGGACGGATCCCCACGAAGATAGTACCATGCACTGTGTGTGTGTGTGTGTGTGTGTGTGTGTGTTCTTGTTTAACTATATTCGTGGGGTCCAAAAACTGTGAATACAGTATACTTGTGGGGTCTGGACAGCTTTGTGGGGCCAAAATGCTGGACCCCACAACTTTAAAGGGCTGTTTGAGGGTTAAGACTTGGTTTTAGGATTAGGGTTAGAATTAGGTTATGGTTAGGGTGAGGGTAAGGGTTAAGGTTAGGCATTTAGTTTTGATGGTTAAGGTTAGGGTAAGGGGCTAGGGAATGCATTATGTCAATGACGGGTCCCCACAAAGATAGTGCCACGCACTAAGCGTGTGTGTGTGTGTGTGTGTGTGTGTGTGTGTGTGTGTGTGTGTGAGTGTGTAGGCTGCACGATATGAGGAAGATATTGAATTACTTTGTATTTTGACTGCTATACGACATGCGATTGCGATATGAATGATTCAGGATAGTTGAAGGATGGATCCTTTTTGTATCATTATTCTAATATTCATTGAAAAATAACAGAAATTGAAATTATTATAGTGTGATTTTGCGAGGATCTGTACCAAACAAAGGTTTGTAGGATGGGAATTGTAGTCCGGGACATCTCCGCAGCACCACAGTACTTCATTCAGAATGGTTTGACATATTATTTGGATATTGCACCCGTCCATATTGCGATTTCGATTAAAATTGTGATTTATTGTGCAGCCCGTGTGTGTGTGTGGTACATTGATTATTGCTGTGTTTCTGCCTTGGGGACTGTTCTCTCCAGCAGTATAATTGACGGCAACTTAAAAGCAGGAACTACTGTAAACACTGCTGTTCACACACATCACACACTCTCACACTTTCTTAACCTGCGTTTTTTTTTAGTACAGTGTTCTTGTGCACTTGTGAAATGCCACAATTCAGTACTGCCGCAATTCAAAATCCTCTATTTATCCAATACCAGTCCAACTACCTTGAAGTGTTCTTGCTTGGTATGTTTTATTGAGGATATTACCAGCGCTGACTTGAAGGATCCTGGCGTGCATTTCTTTTCAACTAGTGGCAATAGCAGAGAATATGAGCCAAACCCACAACTGTCACAATTTCTAAACTATATCTAGATGCTTCTGTTGAACTGAGACATATCAGACATTTCAGTTTACAAGAAAGTACTGATATTTTGTATTGGAATAGTTTAGGTATCATTATAACATTAGCTTGTGTTCAAGGTCCCATGGCTATTAAAAGAAAAACACATATTGCTGGCCATTCATATCCATGTTCTCATCTAGGCCTTCACGATTCAGGGAAAAATATTAATCACGATTTTTTGGCTTAGAAGTGATAGCACAATGCTCTGCCAAGAGTTTTTTCTCACTAAGTGTAATGTTTATTGCACACATGATACACAAGATTTTTTTTTTTTATCTTGCATGCCTATTCTCATCCCTGCATAAGCATATAGAGTAGTTTTGATGGTGGGATTACATGTTTTATCAGTGAATATTAAACATTAGCTATGCTTAAATTTTTTTATCTCGAAATCGTAATCGCATTATCTGGCAGACAAATCCCCAGCCCTACCTGGTGGTAATAATAATAATAACCATAATAATAATAATAATACCAGGTGTAAATAGAAAGGCCTATGATCAGATGTCATTTAAGTATCCAGGTCTTTAATTTTGGTCTCCCAATTGTTATATGAGTCTAGATATAGCTCCACTATAAAAGTAGTTATTCTAAAACCCTACAGTATTTATCAACTTCTCAAAGGAACAACCTCCAGATTTTTTTTAAGTATCTATTTCAATGTTTTAATTCATCTGCAAGACTGAGATGTCAGCCATTAATCATCCCATTACTTTGACCAGCTTTGATTTAATGTGAGAGGAGGCAGCCATCTCTACGTTCACATGATTGATATGTTCTGATTGATGACTAAAAAGTCTTCAGATGCTCGTTCTTCTTGCCTGTGATCTTCTTTACCACTCTTCTTCCTCCTTTTTCTTCCTTCTTGTCTCTTCACGTCTTTTCCGTTCCTTCTCTGCTCATCTCATTTGTCATTTGCTCCCTATTTGGTTGTTGTTTTTTTTTGCTCTGCCTCCTGCACCTTCCCTCCACCTCCACCTCCTTGTCCCTGCTTCTCCCCACCCCCTTGGATGAACTGTTAACAGAGGTCACGCCCACTCAGTATAGACCCGCACACACGCCTCCCCTTCCTCTTCCTCGCCCTCCTCCTGCTCCTTCTGGCACCCCCTTGACTTACTCCTCCTCCTCTGATCCCCCACCAGTGTCCCCCAGCCCGGGCGTTGCCCTCCCCTCTGCCCCCCGCGACCTGGTCCCTGTCCTAGTGTCCAGCCGATTTGTCCGACTCAGCTGGCACCCCCCCGAGGAGACCGGAGGAGCCGTGCAGACCTATGGCATTTATTACTCTCAGGACGGAGTTGAGAGGTAAGATGGGAAATTAATTTTTCTTTGTCTGATCAGACACGGATTGTGACTCTAGTAGAGCTAGGCGATATGGAGGAAATCAAATATCACAATGTTTTTGCCCAAACACATTTATTGTAGAGTTGACTATTGGTGCTTTCACAAAATATTAAAGCAATGAGAATTTTGATTATCACCATCAATACAATACAATGACTAAGTGGGTAAAGGTAAATAATAAAACAGCTAGAACAGTCTGGTGAGTTCAGAGAAATACATCACTTTACAGTAACGCAGCCTTTAAACCAGTAGAAGACAGCACTCGTCATATCATGATATCACAATATCCAAAATCTGAGACCATATCCAGTCCCCTATATCAATGCCGAACTTAAAATATCGATATATTGCCCAGCTCTACTCTTTTTTTGGGGCATTTTAGGCCTTTATTTCCACAGGACAGATGAAGACATGAAAGGGGAGAGAAAGGGGGGAATTACATTCTCCAAAGGGCTGCAGGTCGGAGTTGAACCCGTGGTCGCTGCGTGGAGGAGTAAACCTCTATATGTGTGCGCCCGCTCTACCAACTGAGCTAACCCGGCCACGCCCAGCTCTACTCTAAAGTCGCCTACACATGATCCACGGTAGAACTGCTCTGCGCTGGCCGTTCCATTGTTTTCCTATTTGGAGAGAGGTGGCTCCCAACTGGGCCAGCACTACCCTCGGCGTCGATTACCGCTCGGAATCGCCGCCGAGCGCTGTGCTCAAAGTTATTATTTCATCTTTGACCTCGTTGCCGCTGACCTTTCAAGGCGTGGCCAATTCCAGAACGTCCCTGCGTTGCGCTTTGCCTCTCTGCTCTGCGCCATACTCTACAGTTTTGCCACGGATCATGTATAGGTGGCTTAAAGGACAAATCTGGCGCAAAATGAACCTAGGGGTTAATAACACGTGTGTACCGAGTCGACCGTTCTCTGGGAGATGTTTTAATGCTAATCAAATGTGACCAGTATTAGCGCAAACCGCTAATTAGCTTATAACGCTAGTCGTCGGGGCACTGGTGAAGTAAAAAGAAATCGCTATTTCTATACCACTAACAAGGCTCAAAATATCACCACACTTCCACGGTAGCATAATGAGGGCCCCTACATGTAAACCGAAACATTAAGAACTTTGTAAGTGTACAGACAGTTTATTAAAAAGATACCTTTCACATACAGGCAGGCGTCATCTTGGGAAAATGATCAGTCGAACGCCGAACGCCATGCTTGAGCTATGTTACTGGTTACTGGTGAACAGTACAGTCTTTCTAAACTATCTTTGTAATCAAAGGTATTCTGAGGGGGACATTCATTTATCAACCAGTGTATGGCAGCTATTCAGTTGTTGAGACGTTTAACTGAAAACCACAAATGTGAGTCTTACACACTGGGGTGTTTTTTTTCTTGCCATTTATATGCACGTCAATATACATATGTATTTTTTTGTCATTCACATTTTTATTGAGGGTGTCCAAACACTTAACTGTGTGACCACTAGCACATTTGTGGTTTAATGCACATCATTTTTAGAAGAAAAAAAATTATTGATCTACACATCACACAACTATTTAGCAAAAACAGCTTTATCTTGCGCATCCGTTTTTTGTGTGTGGAATATACAGTATAATTATATAATTTTGTCATTCTTTCAGGGGGGGCGGGCTGCTCCCCCAAAACACTTTCCGTTCTTACCCTTTCACCAAAAAAGGCTGTTGCAAATTCTGTATGAATAATATTGAAGCAAAATATTTGCAGCCGATTATTTCACAACTTTTGTGTCGTTTGTTCGTCACGCCCCTGGTGTGTAAAGGCCTTTATTATGGAGCTAGAGGGAAAGTCAGAAGATCACCAAAGTCATTGGGATTCATCCTCTGGAGACCATCAATTTTTGTACAAAATGTCATGAAGATCCATTCAATGTTTGGTGAGATATTTCCATCTGAACCAGTGTTGTAGTCAAGACCACCTAAACTGAGACCAAGTCATCACCAAGACCAGAGTGTATGGAGACCGAGACAAGACCAAGACTTTGAGGGGTTGAGACCGAGTCAAGACCAAGACCAAGGCAGGGTGAGACCGAGTCAAGACCAAGTCCAAGGCAGGGCGGAGACCGAGTCAAGACCAAGGCAGGGCGGAGACCGAGTCAAGCCCAAGACCAGACCAGTGCCAGACAGCTAGAGCTTCTTCTCCTGTCTGCTGCATTCACTTTCTTGGGAGTGTGTGTTAAAGGGGGTGGGGAGAGGGAGTTAACGTAACAAATTTCAAATTGTAAATGAGTCAAGTTATTGGTTGCATTTGAAGCAGGACGTTTTACATCCAATCACAGTAAATATGTTAACACAAAATTAGACAATGCACAGGCAATTTAGGGATATGTCTGCAGTTCTGGTCTTGAAAGAAAATCCAGAGTCCTCTTTATCTGAGACGAGACGGGGTAAAAAATGCAGTTGATTCCGAGACGAGAACTTCAAAAAGTGGTGTTGAGACCAAGCCCGATCTCGAGTACTACAACACTGGTCTAAACCAAAGTGGCACCCTCCACTTTGGTTTAGACCATTGCAAACTCCATGTTGTTGATGTATAAAGGCACAAAGGACATACTAACAGTATGTTTAAGACATTTGATCACAGCTCTGCTGCACACAGCAGCTCTGAATGTTTGTTGGAAAAAGCTCTGGGTGACATTTTGCGAGTCCCTCGCTGATGTTAAATGGTAACCTCTGACAGTTTGGGCTCCAGCTGAAGGCTTTCACACCAGGCTTTTTAAGCATTGTTACCTCAGGGACTAACTGGCCTGCAGTGCTTTAGGGCTCTGAATGGTACCCTGGACAAAAAGAGCCACTGAAGTTTCATCACAAAATGACACAACAGAGAGATTGTGTCAGTCCTAATGACTCACAGAAGGAACAGAGGCAGGAGTTTTGTCAGTTCTAATGACTATGTGAGAAATACAGAGGTTTTTCAGCACCAATAACAAAAGCAAGAAAACAAGAGTGGAAGGATGGGGCGAGGGAGGGAGGGATACTTAGATGGAAACCAAGGAAAGATGATAGGAGAAAGGAAGATGGCAGGAAGGGAGAGTTCGGATGACTTCCATTATAGGAAGCATCTTTCTCTATAATTTCTATACAGACATCTGACGGAAAAGGTGCCTCAGTTTCTACGAGTGAACATAGAGAGGAAATTGCATGTCCAACACCATCGGAGAATAACAAGTTTATGTCATTTAGAGAAATTGGTTGATGGAAAAAAGATTTGGATGGAATTTATACATTTGAAAAACACATTTGTTGCTAATGGATCTTTTTTTTTGTGAATTCCATGGGCAAGTGCACTTACTCGCTTGAGGACAAATTTGTTGATGCTGTGGTTGATAATTGAATCTCACTTTGCCAGACCTGTCTCCACAGCGCTGCGGAGGAGGGTCTGGCTAGTCCACACAGCATTCCTGGGAGAAAAACGTGATCTGGTTTATTGGCATTTCTTTAAACCAATTACAATCGTCTTGGGCGGTGCTAAGCACCGTACGCAATGACGGTGCCTCAGCAAAATAGCCTTGAGAAGGAACCTGCTTTGGTGGAACATGTACGTTCAAAGGTTGTTTTAGTCGTGCAACAGAAAACTCAGATTGGACAGATAGCTAGCTGTCTGGATTTACCCTGCAGAGATCTGAGGAGCAGTTAACCATAGTTAGTCACTCCACATCCGGCCAAAAATGGTCGTCGTTATAGACTAATATTTGAATCATCAGGGCAAGGTTGAGGAGAAAAGGACGAAACAGAAATGCAGGAAGCTTAAGAGAGAGGAATAGAAAACGGATCAAAGTGAGAGAGGTTCTGCTCATGAGCGAATCAGAAGAAACAGCGGAAAAATGACAGGGAATAATGAAAATGGAAGCAGAGGAAGAGCCATCTCCCTCTGACTGTGGTTTATTTGTTTTGGAGCCGACTGAACAACCTCAGACTGTGCTTTTGAAGGGCAGAGAGAATTCAAACTGTGTGACGGACACAGACCTGCTGCTTAACTCCACATCCAGCTCGGCCTTGCTGCCTTTTCACTCAGCAGCTCAGAGGGAAATATGGATTCATAAACCCTGAGAATGCCACTCACCTTTTGTATTTGATTTAACCTCTGTGTCTCCCTGCTGCAGCTGCTGCTGAAGCTTGTGATATTGGTTGATTTGCTGCTCTGTCAGTTTGTCTGTCCAACACTTTGGTCCAGAGACAGATATCTTGATAACTGCTTAACCTGGCATTGAAATAGCAGTGGACATTCACAGTCTGCAGAGGACAAAATGTCCCTAAATCCCTATTTAAACATTCCCCTTTCAAGCTGTTTAATGAACAACATTATTTTAATAGGGTTTTAAAAGGGTTGATCAAAGGATTGTAATGTACAGTA
This sequence comes from Sander lucioperca, assembly GCF_008315115.2. NCBI lineage: Eukaryota > Metazoa > Chordata > Actinopteri > Perciformes > Percidae > Sander > Sander lucioperca. Next base: position 33,104,380 of record NC_050186.1, on the reverse strand, counting down.
GTGAGGTATTTGGGTATTCTGCAAGGACAGTATTGGCAAGTGGATAGTCATATTTTCTAAAATGTTGAACTATTTCTTTAAGCATCACTCTTAGTTACACTTTTTTAACCTTTCTGAAATGAGCAGAAGTCACCATTGCTTGTTGCTCATATTAAACTGTGCTCTTTCACTGACAGTAGTTTATTTGGTGGGAACCAAACCAAATTTTTACACACCGTTATTTGTACAGTTTTAATCCTCCCCTCTTTCTAAATGGAGCAACAGTTAGAAATCTGGAAGCCAAACCATGTCTGTGTCTGATGTTCTTTTGTGCTTCTCACTGGATGAAATCAAGTCAAGAAACTGCAGTGAGATCAATGCGAGAGATACAGTACCTCGACCCAGCGATGGAGTTCTCGAGTCCTGGACTCGAGGATGACTCGAGTCGCTATTCTCTGGACTCTTGACTCAACTTGGACTCGCGCACTGATGACTTGGACTTGGACTTGAGCATTCATGAAATCAAACTTAGAAGTTGGAAGAAGTTTCTGACTACTTTTATCTGTAATAGGCAGTAATGAAGTACTCGAGTCCTGGATTCGGTTGCTATTCTCTGGACTTGTGACTCGATTTGGACTAGCGCACTGATGACTTGGACTTGGACTCGAAGATTTATGAAATTGGACTCGAGCAATCATGAAATAGAACTCAGAAGTTGGAAGACGTTTCTGACTACTTTTAATGTGTAATAGGCAGTTATGGTGTACTTGAGTCCTGGACTCGGACTGGAGTCTGATTCGAGTTGCTATTCTCTGGACTCGTGACTCAACTTGGAATCGCACACTGATGACTTGGACTTGGACTCGAGGATTTATGAAATCGGACTCGAGCAGTCATGAAATAGAACTCGAAAGTTGGATGAAGTTTCTGACTACTTTTATGTGTAACAGGTGGTAATGGAGTACTCAAGTCCTGGACTCGGACTGAAGTCGCTATTCTCTCGGCTCAGACTCTTCTTTAGTGACTCTGACTTGGACTTGGACACTGGGGATTTGAGCCTTGACTCTGACTCGAGAGTTGGTGACTCGACTACAACACTGCCTCAACCCATCAATATTTTGTATAAAAGTAATCTTTCTTTACCGTGGACTGAGCAGAGAAAGCAGCTGTGTGTACATGAAGCTGCGGTGGAAACATGCTAATCTGTGCAGCTGTCTCTTCAGTGATTTGCTGATTGGTTGAGGACTGAGAGGCTGCAAAGTACTGTAATCTGAGGATTAGCTGCAGTCACTGCGGAATTAAACAGATGACATCTGATTTCAGATCAGATTATCTGTATTGTTACAAAATAAAACTGGATTAAATGCGGCGCTATTTGATTTTTATAATAAACAAAATAATATGAAATAAAGAACATTAAATAAATTAGAGAGATGAGTAATATCTCAGTAAGAAGATATGGAGATAATAAAAATGATATTCAAATTCAAAAATGTACATTGTTACGTGTCTTAGATTTGTAATGAAAGTAGTTTGGTACATGACGTTGGGTTTTCCTGTGTTAGGGAGCGGTCAGTGAACGTGTCGGAGCCGGTGTCTCTGGAGCTGACCGTCTCGAACCTGAAACCAGAGGAGAGCTACAGCTTCAGAGTCATCGCTTACAACGACGTGGGGCCAGGAGAGAGCTCCGCCCCCCTGAGGATCACCACCAAACCTGACCGTAAGACACATAGACACACACACACACACACATTCTAACACATTCTCACTCCTAGCGCAAAAAGTCTTCTTTAGCGTCATATTTAGACGTGCTTGGTCGGGACTATTGGAGTCACTTTTTGATGCTCTGCGTCGGTATGTACGTTTAACTAACATGCGGGACAGTTAGGTTTAGGAAAATATGGTGGGTGGGGTTATAAAATGTACATTTCAGTGACACGTGGGACACAACGGGACACAAACCCCGGTCTCCTGGGTGAAAGTCCTGTGTTGTTTGACCCATCCACCACCCCAACCAACCTCCTTACACAGATTTTCGGTCTTTCATACTACTTCGCTACCGTCACTGTCGAAACTAGGTCATTTTACAGCGCCGCGGTCGAGCTGCTGCTCTGTTCCATACAGTATCTGTGTCAGTATCTGACGCTGAGAGCCACTGACCAAGTTTCATTAGCCAGGTTTCCCGCAGAAAATTTGTTAGTTAAGGTGGTAGGGTGACTCACTGTGACTTTAACAAAGTCGACGTTGTTTCAAAAATTGGATCGCATCAGGGGGTCAAAAATGCTGATCGTGGCATCCCTAAAAATAGGTTTTAAAGTATTCATCGTTTCTATACAACCCTACAATAACAACTTAAAAAACTCTAATTTCTGAAGATAACGGGCCAGTCTTGGTCGCTGTGGTAATGGTAGATGTGGCGGTGGAAGTGGTCTACTAGTGGCAGCAGTGAGAACAGCAGCAGTAGCATCAGTGTCCGAGATGGTGTGTGAGCAGTGTGTTTTCTCTATGTGTCTCTACAGTCCAGGTTCCCAGCAGGGTGGAGTCTGTCCAGGCTGAGGCTCTGTCTCCCACCTCAGTCCAGGTGAGCTGGGATCCCCCCAGCCAACCAAACGGCCCCGTCCTGGGCTACAGACTGCTGTGGACTGAGAGCCCATCGGGCAAGGAACAGGTCAGCACCATCACTAACCATGTTTCCATCCACACGTTTGTTTTTCGGCGAATTAGGGCTGAACGATTCATTGTTTTCAAATCGCTATTTGCGATTAGCTAATCGTGAAGACCGCGCTTAATCCAATGTGAACTATATAGTTAAATGTTTGGTGTTAACATTTGGTTTAACATCTTTTACTCCTCTTTTTATTATTATATTTACTGTTTTTTCACAAGATGCGTGCTGGAATAATGTTACATATCACAGATTGTGATATGTCATATCCAGTGTGCCTTTGGTGTGGGAGATCTGAGTTCAATTCCCACTGCGATACATCAACCAATGTGTCCCTGAGCAAGACACTTTACCCATAGTTGCTTCTGACATATATATATGTATATATTGATGTGTATATTAGGGCTGTCAGCATTACCGTGCATTTTTTTTAATGCCGCCATTTATTAATTTTTTTTACAGTTCACTCGGCTTTGCGTCATGCCTAACAGGCTACTATTTTGACCCTTTGCCGCACCTTTACTTATCATCAAGCTGCCATACTTCCTCGTAACACATCCTGCTGCTGCAGGCTGCAGGCATGATGGAGAAAGACAGCAGCAACACAATCTGAATGCTGCTTTTTATTTTCCAAAACTCCTGGACAGCTCATTAGACAAGTCGAAAGCCACATCCAGATTGTATAAAGCCAAATTAAAATATCACCGAAGCACGTCAAGCTTGAGCTACCACCTATGAGCTAATTAACATGACTCATGTTGATGCTAACGGGCTCAGGCAAAGCACTATTTTGGAGAGTGCTACTCGCCGACCTGTTGATGAAACCAAATCCCAATAAATGACTACAGCTCTTGCAAAATGGGTGGCAACTAACTGCAGACCTGTCAACATCGTAGAAGACTCGGGTCTTAAAGACGTACTATGGTTGGCATGTTCTGACCTGTCTTATACATTGCCGTCGTGGGGGACAGATTCACACATTTTTCTTTTGTTTACAGTAAATAAATAATAAACAAATACAAATCTTAAAGTCAAGTTCATAAAGTAACTTTCCTTGCATTCATTATATATATATATATATATATATATATATATATATATATATATATATATATATATAATGCACGATTAACTATAGAAATTCAATGATTAATCGCGATTTTAAAAAATTAATCGTTTGACAGCCCTAATATAATAAATATATATATATATAGCAATTGTAAGTTGCTTTGGATAAAATCGTCAGCTAAATGACATGTAATGTAATGTAGATGCTGCTATTGAACTGAGACATATCAGACATTTCTTTCTCTCCCCCTTTCCTGTCTATCCACTTTCACTATCTAACAAAGAGAAAAGCCCCAAAAAATAATCTTTAAAAAAAAAAACATGTATTGCTGCCAATTCCCATCCATGTTCTCATGCTTGCAGAGTTGATGGTGTCTCATGTTATAATGCATGGATATTGAACTTTAGAGAAATAAATAAAAATTAAAAGAAAATAAAATAAAACGCAAAATACATCGTAATTGCAATATCTGGCAGAAAAATCACAATTCATTTTTTTTCCCCAAGTAATATAAAATGAAAAATGCCTTATGGAAACATTAAACTTTGATTGAATTTCATGAATATCGACACAACGTTTGTACGTTTAATCTCATCAAATTTTCTCGTAATTGGTAAACGGCTTATGCAATAAATGCTGATGGAAACGTTATTTGCAGAAAAAATAATGAAATGTGAATACGTTTTAGGTCATTTTATGGTTGCAACCTGCCATAAAGCGAAAAAGAAGAAATTTGAGGTGGCTGGGTTAGCTCAGTTGGTAGAGGAGGCGCACATACATAGAGGTTTATTAACGCAGAAGGTCCAGGGTCCCTTCTCCCCCCCCCCTCCCCTTTCATATCTAGCTGTCCTATCCATTAAAGGCGGAAATGCCCATAATTTCAAAAAAAGAAGAAAAATCCATCTAAAATAAAAACTATAACAGCTAGAACAGAGATCTTCGACAGTGGGTCCGGGACCCCTAGGGGGTCCTCAGAGTTACTGCAGGGGGGCCCACCAAATTATTGCAGGATTTTTCCTGCATAGAGGAATTTTTGGCACCCCCTCAAAGAGGTTTTAGCCAGCCCCAAAGGAAAATCACCAGCGCCAAAATAAAAAGAAATCAGAATGTAAACAGCAATTCAAATCCTCTCCAAATGGGGTTCAAAGCAGTTTACCAAACAACTTGTTGAACAAGCAGAACATCAACTTGAAAAGAGCTCTAATCTTAGTTTTATCTCCAGAGTACCGGACTCTCCCGGTGATTTTATCTAAATATTGATAGAAGTTTTTTAACCAGTTCTGTTTCATTTACTCAAGCATAATATACATTATCAGGCTATTACCAGACCAAGCTCAATCTTTTAAGATTAAACATTAGTCTGGGGAGTCTGATCTGTATTTTCTACTGCACAAGAGTGCATTAGACAACAGGCATAGTTCAAATGACTCTGTATGCAATTGGATAGTCCTTCAACCAATCAGACCAACGATCTGGGTGACGTAACAGCGACAGCGGCATCAACAGGTTGCGAATTTACATATCCTACTATGGCCACGCCAAGACCCTTCAATAGCATTTATTGGCCAGGCATCTAGGCTTACGCAAGGTAACATAACCTAAGGTGACCAGATTTCTGAGACAAAATCCGGGGACATTTTCAGCTCAGAAGCATAAATACCTCCAAAACAGGTAATCTTTCTTTGTAAACTTAAAACGGGGACACTGCCCCAGGGGCATCACTACCTAGAGCTGCACTGGGGCACAAGCTCCCTTAGGGTATGCTCCCCTGTAAGAAAATTTTGTGTATTTTATATGATAATATGATAACATTTCATGTAAGTTCAATGTTAATTTTCTTGCAATTTGTCACAGCAATGGGGTTAACACTTTTGCATGCGCCATATCCATGTCACATTCTCATTAGGGGCTGAACCCCCCTAAAGGTCTGATCCTAGAATCGCCCCTGCTGCTACTTCATACTTGTACTCCACTACACCTCAGAGGGAAATGTTGTAATGTTTACTGCACTACATTTATCTGACAGCTTTTGCTTTATTGCTTCACGCTGGGCTTGTTTCTGCAACAGCTCATTGAGTATCGGATACAATTAAAACTATTGATAAAATATTTTCCTTTGACATTGGTCCAGTATTAAACGAGATCACTGCATTCGGCAACGGTGAAACAAGCTACAATGTAAGTTAATAGGACGTCAATTGTACAGCTTGTTTTTATGTTCATAAAAGTGCCTGTTTTGCCACTGACAGGCTCAGATTAATATTCTGACACATTAAGTGTCTGACAACATTATGGAAAGTATTTCTAACGAGGTTGACCTTTCTGTTAAAGAGTAAGATCCTTTTTTTAAAACATAAAAAGTCGGCGAAATTGCGTTCGCTAAACCTACCAGACTCCATGTAAATAAACAGTAATTTTAGCATCGTAAAATGGGCATTCTAGAACATCTCTGAGCTCTGAGGCTTGCTCTGGCTGTCTAGAGCCTGTGCGTGTAGGATGCACGACTATTTCATTCCAATTTCGGGTCTGTTAGTCACAGTGAAAACCGGGGACATTTCCGGGGACAGCTCCAGCCGGGGACAGGTCACCGAAAAATAGTAAGATTTGTAAATTTGCCAACGGGTTGCTGCGCTTCAGTAACCGCCATGTTGAATGTAAACAAAAAGCTGCTTGCTGTTGCTTCTTTATCGTCAGGTGGATGAGCCAGTTTGTGATTGGTCCCTGCAGATTTGTAACGGAAGCAGGATAGAAAAATGTACAGGTTTCCAGCCTGAGCTACAGGGCGAAATCAAATCGCCGGCAGATCGGGCTGGGTTTACCCAGTCTATAATATACATTTTTGTTCATGAAATTGTCAGAAATCACAAGTTAAATGCATAGATTTCTGTCAAGTAAGGTAACACAGAATTGCCTTTACTGTACGCGGACCGATCATGCTTACTGCCATGCAGTAATTGATTTGATGTAACATGTAGTAGGGGGTCCCTGCTCCGTCTCTCTCAGTTAAGGGGTCCTTGGCTTAACAAACGTTGAAGACCCCTGAGCTAGAGCATTATTTGCAACAGAAAGCTAAGGATTCAGTCTTTCGCGCCATCACATTGTGACGCTGGTGATGACGTCATCACGTTTCGTGACGTCCAGTGCTAAACAGCAGGCGGGCCATTTCTATTGCAGATGAAAGTATCAAAACGCCTTTACACATTACTCATAAAATCAGTATATCTCAAATACAAAAACAATGTAAACAGTTCAAATAACTTATGGAGTGTTCAATTTTTTATTTATGAGGCAATTTTAATACTTTTATTAATTATTATGGTTTATTGACTTACATAACCTTTTAGCTTAGGTTGTACTGATTTTAGGGATGTGAAGCATTTGAAGATAGTCCAAGAAATGACAACACAATAAGCAAACATACCAATGTAGGCACTGTCGGACCTTTTCTATCACAGTGTTCAAAGGGTTGGGATGGAAACACACTTTCAGCGGCTTTATTCGCATGAGTGTTTGTAGCGAACTTCAGATAATGACAGTTGACAAGTGGATGGAAACATAGCTGCTGTCGTAGTACTCCCTGTCACGACACCAGTCACTTTGTGGAATTTAATACACCGTTGAATGCAATTCATGTCCCAAATCAAATCACAGCCTGTTTTTTTTCTGAGAGTGATAGCCAAAGTGTAATCAGTGTGTGTGTGTGTGTGTGTGTGTGTGTGTGTGTGTGTGTGTGTGTGTGTTCAGAGTGTGGAGGTGAACGGACTCAACTACAAGATGGAGGGACTCAATAAGTTCACAGAGTACACAGTTCGAGTTCTGGCGATCAACCGCTACGGACCCGGCGCCGCCGTAGACTCTGTCAGCGTCACCACCCAATCAGATGGTGAGTTCTCTCTTAACTTCTTTCTTTCTTTAATTTCTTTTTGATTTCTTATCTATCAATCATCCAAGGAGAAACACTGCAGGTTGAAAAAAAAACCAAGTTACCCTTTAAGGGGGAATCATTAGCATTAGAATTCTCGGTGCTGCTCAGATTCTTCGAGAGCTCCCTCTAAAAGCACAGTGTAAAGGCTGATTTGTGCTTCTGCGGGGGCTCCACGCAGAGCTTACGCCATAGCCTAAAAAAGTTGCCTGAAGTTTAGACTTGTGCGCTGCTGTCTGCGTTGTTCTAGCGTATCTCTTTAAGATACTATTAGAGCTGTCATGTGTATTGTGGGCAAGTGTATGGTGGAGCGAGTGAGAGAGTGACAGGGATTAGCTTCAGAGCGAGTACCGGCTCTAGAGGCATAGAGAGACGGAGAAACAAAGTGTCTCCCCTGTGCTTTCTGACCACGACGGGAACGTTACCAAGCCAAGCGGACCAATCACAGTTATAATAATAATATGAATAATAACTTTTATTTATATAGCGCCTTTCATGAAACCCAAGGACACTTGTGTTGTGTTGTTGAGGTCTGCATCGCTGCGTTGTGAAGTTAAATTCTTTTGAGAAGTGCACGTCAGGCTATGGCGTAGGGTCCATATCTCTACGTACCTACGTACGCACCCACGGTGTCGTCAATTGAACGCAGGACCAACAATTGGCCTTAACAAATCAATATGAATGGATCATTCCTTGACGTAAGTGTCTCTGACTGAACTTGAATTTCCTGGAAGACGGCAAAGAAACTATAAAAGATGGAAGGGTGTCAGTGACAGCATTCAAATTTTGCATTTGTGCAAAACTTTGGTGCCCCTTCTATTGAAGTTAATGGGACATGCATCGAGGTCCCACTATAACACATCATATCTGTGTTTTTTCACCTTTGACTGAAGATTGCTTGCATAGAATATGTGCTTGATGTGGACTGATGCTTTTTATCTACATATGCCTGTTCACTTTCCTTATTATTGGTCTCCAAACAGACCACGGCTCTGTCAAGCCGCTGCATGGAGCTCAACTCAAGCTACATCGTCATACATGACCAAAAAGGGGAGGTCGGACATATTATCGCAGACCACACAATTATAACCAGATCAATTTATTGACATGTATCTGGTTAGAACTGGCTGAACTCAACAATATGGCCTGTCAGAGTCAGATGACCCTTCCTTGTTTTGTCGTTTCCTGGGAAGACAGTACATCGTCAGTGATGATGTCATATTGTCCTGGTGGGCAAATCAAATCACAAGACTTTTTCTCCATAACTGGTAGCCCCTTGGTTTCCGCTTAAAGGGTAACTACCGTTTTTTTCCAACCTGGACCCTATTAATTAATTAATGTTTTTGTGTCTAAGTTGCTGGTTCTCAACCTATATACAACCCCCATAAATGACAAAATAACCTGGTTATATCATGTTATTTAAGGCCGTTTTATAGTACACTACAGTAATTGGAATACTGGGGCTAAGGTCTACATTTCAAAAGAACATTTCCACAGAAACTGAAAGCTAAGCATAATAATAGTTTGCAAAAAAAACACACATCCCCCAGAATACTGAGGATATGCTCTGAATAGCAGCGACTGCCTTGGGTAATGTTGGCAATTGGACAAGTGGAAGAAATCTGAAGAGGAGTTTATCCTGAAGGGTCTTGCTTGTTTAAACACCCTCACTGAATATAGTCCGTGTTTGTACAAGCTGTGTTCTACCAAAGAGTTCAATACGTAACTAAAACATTTGTGACGCAAGTGCAGTACCATTAGCATCTTTAGTTCTCGTATGTTGTTGAAGTTCAGGTTGTAAAATATTGTCCACACAGCATTTTAATCTGAAACTCCTTGAAGTGGACCTGTTATATAGCATCTTCAGGATCATCCTTGTATTTTGTATTTCTACTAGAACATGTTTACGTTAGAGGAGGGAATCACCAGAGGCCTTACCATACAATATCATCACGATACTTATGTCACGATACGATATCATCACGATACTAATGTCCCGATATATCATCACGATACTTATGTCACGATACAATATCACAATGTTTATGCCACAATACAATATCATCACAATACTTATGTCACGATACGATATCACGATGCTTATGTCACGATATATCACGATGCTTATGTCACGATACGATATCATCACAATGTTTATGCCACAAAATGATATCGTCACAATACTTATGTCACGATACGATATCACGATGCTTATGTCACGATATAATATCACGATGCTTGTGTCACGATACGATATCATCACAATACTCATGTCACAATACCATCACAATACTTATGCCACGATACGATATCACAATACTTATGTCACGATACAATATCATCACGATGCTTATTTCACGATGTGGTATCATCACAATACTTATGTCACAATATATCATCACGATACTTGTGTTACAATACGATATCATCGCGATAGTTATGTTACGATATGATATCATCACAATACTTATGTCACAATAAAATATTATTGTGAGTTTAAACATATTGCGATATTCTGCAATATATTGTAATTTATTACCTTTTTTTCCTGGCTGGAGCAGATGACCAATCAGAGAAGGCCGGCTTGAAGTTGTGTAACATTTAGCCAAGAGTAGAAAAAACTGTTTTTTAACTGAGGATTTATCTGAAATACGTTTACCTCATTATTTGAGTGTTTTGGCCACGTTTAACATGAAAATCCAACATTATGACATTAGAGATATGAAAGGAGATATGGAAAAGCATAATAGTCATGATAGTGTAATGTGCTGTTTGCACAATCAACCTATACAGATGTTTATTTGGTTGTGGAGGGTCTGGCTCAGACGGCTCTGTTGTTGTGAATAAACTTCCATACACAGACAGAGAGACAAAGAAAGAGAATGGAGGCGTCCGTCCAGCTGCAATCACACCATAAAAATGATCTGTAATAACACACACACACACACACACACACACACACACACACACACACACACACAAACATACAGATGCAGAGTGGCTGTATTGTGAATCTTCCGGCTGCGTCTCAATGATAAGACTGACTAGTGGGTTAATTGAATCCACAATAAAAATGAGACACACACACACACACACACACACACACACACACACACAGAGAGTCAGTGAGCAGCTGAATCAACAGATAAGCAGCTGACATGCGTCTGTCAGTTTGAACGTCCCACTCTGTCCCGGATTCACGGGACAGGACCCCATGTCTGCTGCCTCTTCACCATCATCCTGTTCATCCTCGTCCTCTTTGTCTTTCTGTCGTTGCCTTGTTGCTATCCTCTTTGTTTTCATGTTCTTGCCCTCATTCTATTTTCTTCATCATCTTTTTATTTTCTCATCTTTGCTTTTGCTTCTTACTCTTTTCTTCATTTGTCTTACGTACGTCCTGTTCTTCACTTTGTTCTTGTTTTTACCTAACCTTTTCTCCCTTGTCTTTGTTGTAAATCTTTTCCTCTCCTTTATCTTGCTTGTTTTGTTTGTCTTCTCCGTCCTCCGATTTATTTTCTTTGCCCTAGTCAGCTTTTTTTCCCTCCATTCAGACAATGGAGAGAAAAAAGCTGACAATTCTCCTTCCTCATCTTCCTCATCTATTTTGGATCATTTTCCAGGACACTCAGCGTGTGTGTGTGTGTGTGTTTGTGTGTGTGTAATGACACCTGTCAAGCGTCCAGTGGTGATCTTGTTTCGCTGTAGTGACACACTCAGATCTCGGAGGCTGAACGGCGCCTCAACGTCTGCTTTCTGTCTGTGCTGTCATCATCAGGATGATTGATTGACAGCAGAGATCTTACACTCAACCGAGGCAGCCCAGCACTCAACTCACTGACACTGATACAAAAAAAACAGCAAAACAACATCAGAGAGAAACAAACTCACTTTAGATGTTTAGCCCACAGCGTTCTCCAGCCCCGAATGTTTTCTCCAAAGCCCCGAATGTTTTAGGGTTTTAAAATAATTTCAACTTTGTGTCGTTTCCCGTCAGTCTCTCTGACTGGACCCGCAAATCAATGCAGCATCCCTACCTACGTTGTGTAATTTAAAAAAGGAAAGTTTCTGCCTCTCTGGAAGGAGTGAAAATGAGTCATCCTCAACATGTGTTGTGTTCTGGTTTCAGAATGATAAAGGCAGTAATGGAGAACATTAAGATGCAAAACAGGATTTAAAAAAGCAACAAAGGTGTCAGAAAAAGCAACAATAACTTCAGAAAAAGCAACAAAAACATGGACAAAGCGACAATGACTTGCCATTCAGGGCTTTCATGCGTCTCTAAAGCCCAGTTCAGACCAAAGATTCGCAACGAGACGAAAACGGTTTAGAACATTACGGGGATAACGTTTCAGCGGTCTGAACCAGCCCGTCTCAGTTCGACTCAAACGTCTAGTTTCTGGTCGAGTCTCCAGAGGCTGGTTTTAGAACGTAAGGGACATCTCCTGTTTCAACAGCCGATAGAGGTGTCAGCTGGTCAAGTCAGCTACACACTGTAGAAATAAAATGATCTATAGTCCATTTTATTTCTATGTTACAAACAGCTGGTTGAAGTGGCAGAGTTTTACGACTGCCCGAAAGCACGGTAACGATAAATGGTCAAGATAGATAGAGAGTGACTGAAGAGAGGGAGCGGGCCGAGCGGCGTTAGAACAAAGCAGTGAATCAGCGAAATAAAGCTCTTTCACCAATCTCGCTTTGCCAGACCTTCCTCCACAGCGCTGTGGAGGAGGGTCTAGTTAGTCCATACAGCATTCCTGGATGGGAGAAAAACGTGCTCTGGTTTATTAGCATTTCTTTGCGCCTCTGCAAAATAGCCTCGGGAAGGAACTTGTTTTGGTGAAACGTGTGCATTTAAAAGTAGTTTTAATCGTGTGAGAGAAAACTCAGATTTGGACAGATAGTCTAGCTAGCTGTCTGGATTTACCCTGCAGAGATCTGAGGAGCAGTTAGCTATAGTCCTCAGAAATCCACTGGAGTTTAGAACGCCAACACAAAGACAGAGGAAGGGGACGGACATCCGGCCGAAATGAGGGACATCTGGCAGAATTTTCGGCGGCACTTGAACAATCCCGGAAAATAAACATTGTCGATATAGACTACTAGAAGTGCAGCCATAGCAAGCATCTGACTATACCAAACAAAAGATATATCCATCTATAAAAAAGCCTGAAAGTCTGAAGTTAGAACAGAAGTACAAAGAGTCGTAACTATGGAGATGCAACCCGTTCTCATTCCGAACTCGTAAAATAAGGACGTTTGGACAGTGGCTGTCAGCGTCTGATGTGACGAAAAAGGCGTCTTTCAGCATATTTGTGTAACGCACTGGGGAGAGCAGCAGTTAGATAGGATTTAGCGAGTAGTATGTAAGGGCGAATTTCCGCGTATGGAGGTTGGTTGGGGTGGTGGATGGGTCAAACAAACACATTATTTTATTTTCCTCCCGCGTGTCACAGAACCGTACGCCCACCCATGACCCTTTCCTAAACATAACCATCCCGTTCTTCCCGCGTGTCACAGAACCGTACGCCCACCCACGACCCTTTCCTAAACATAACCATCCCGTTTTTCCCACGTGTCACGGAACCGTAAGCCCACCCACGACCTTTTCCTTAACATAACTGCGTCAAAAGGGACGGCAATAGTCCCGACCAAGCGCGTTTACTTATAGCGCTAAAGGAGACTTTTAGCGTCAATAAGAACGACAAAGACACCTGACCAAGCGTCCATATTTTACGAGATGAGTGTGAGAACCTGTTGGAAGATGAGGCAGCGTCTCGTCTCGCCTTGTTGTATATACAGGTTTCAGAACGTTGCAGACCGGCCTCGTTGCAAGTAGTTGCAAGTCTCAACTCATCTCGTCACACTAACCCTAACCGCAAATCTTTGGTCTGAACTGGACTTTATATTTCAAATGTTTTTATTGAGCTACAGATTATTGTACAGTCAGTGAATTAGTCAAGTCAGCGCTCATTTTTTATTTATTTTTTTAGAACGATGAAAGTAAAGTTACAACTATTAATCTGTATACATAAAACATTCGCTACAGAAAAACAGAATTAAAGCATACAGTGCAAAACCGAAGAAAAACTAATAAAGAACGAGGGTAGAAATAAAGAAAATAAAAAATAAATATAAAAAGTTTAAAAAAGAGTGCATATAAGAGAGTTTCGTTCCCAATCCCCAATCTACTACTTCTACTCATTTAACTCACTCAGGAGGTATAGTAATACAGTGCATATATGTATTCTATAACTTTCATTGTGACAGGTAAGAAACCAAGTGCTGCCAGGTCTTAAAGGTCCCATGACATGGTGCTCTTTGGATGCTTTTACATAGACCTTAGTGGTCCCCTAATACTGTATCTGAAGTCTCTTTTATATAGGCCTTAGTGGTCCTCTAATACTGTATCTGAAGTCTCTTTTATATAGGCCTTAATGGTTCCCTAATACTGTATCTGAAGTCTCTTTTATATAGGCCTTAGTGGTCCCGTAATACTGTATCTGAAGTCTCTTTTATATAGACCTTAGTGGTCCCCTAATACTGTATCTGAAGTCTCTTTTATATAGGCCTTAGTGGTCCCGTAATACTGTATCTGAAGTCTCTTTTATATAGGCCTTAGTGGTCCCGTAATACTGTATCTGAAGTCTCTTTTATATAGGCCTTAGTGGTCCCCTAATACTGTATCTGAAGTCTCTTTTATATAGACCTTAGTGGTCCCCTAATACTGTATCTGAAGTCTCTTTTATATAGGCCTTAGTGGTCCCGTAATACTGTATCTGAAGTCTCTTTTATATAGACCTTAGTGGTCCCCTAATACTGTATCTGAAGTCTCTTTTATATAGACCTTAGTGGTCCCCTAATACTGTATCTGAAGTCTCTTTTATATAGACCTTAGTGGTCCCGTAATACTGTATCTGAAGTCTCTTTTATATAGGCCTTAGTGGTCCCGTAATACTGTATCTGAAGTCTCTTTTATATAGGCCTTAGTGGTCCCCTAATACTGTATCTGAAGTCTCTTTTATATAGACCTTAGTGGTCCCCTAATACTGTATCTGAAATCTCTTTCCTGAAATTCATCCTTGGTGCAGAATTACAGCCACTAGAGCCAGTCCCACAATGAGCTTTCCTTAGTATGTGCCATTTCTGTGTCTGTAGCTATTGAGGAGGAGGGGGGGCAAGGTGGAGAGTGGGGGTGTGGCCTTGACCAACTGCCACTTGGCTCGTTTAAAAGCCATGATGTCTCTCTCTCATGGCTGGGCCAAATTCTCTGGGCGGGCAAAGCAGAGAAAGGGGAGGTAACCTTTCCCCTTATGACCTCATAAGGAGGAGATTCCAGATAGGCAGAGCAGGATACCCAGGGCTGGGTTTACACCTATCACCATTTCTAGCCACTGGGGGACCATAGGCAGGCTGGGGGAATGCATATTAATGTTAAAAAACCTCATAAAGTGAAAATTTCATGCCATGGGACCTTTAATGTATTGTGCTAAGTTCTGAACTGGACTTTACACAGCTTGTTTGGTTTGTGACCTCAGTGTGGTCATGGGCTAGGGTCTGTTTTTCCTTCTCAGATTGTTTCCTCTTGAGGATTTTTTAAGGAGCCTAAAATGTGCAGATTCCTCTGCTGTCTCAACATTTCCACTGAGTCAACGTATTTGTTAGCAGCAGGTTTTATCTTTGACTGATGAATAACTCGATGTTCACGCTGTTTTTTTTTTTTTTGTCTTTGTCTGTGCAGTACCCAGCGCTCCTCCCAACAACATCACCTTAGAGGTTGTCCTGTCCAGGGTGAGTTTACATTTCTTATACTTTGATTTCCTCTTCTCTCTGTCCACATCTGTACACCACAACAGTCACCTGCTTCATTCAAGGTGAAAACATTTCAAGAAATACTTTTTTAACATTTCGCTTGGTCGAACTGAGAGAGTCTGACCATTTAACATTCACGGCTGATTTCCCAGGTTTCTCACACACATTTAAACTGTGACGCTGCCATCAGTCAACCGTTGCTCTCTGCTGATCTGGCCTCATTTTACTGATTGATGTGATCTAAAAATGTGTCCATATTCATACATATATTCCAACTCATTTATTGTGCCTCAGTTTACTGTCCGAGCTGCTCATGTGATTTATGGAATGAAAATACTTAAAATACTTTTATTTTTTTATAAAAATTAATTAAAGTACTAGTCTGGTTCGACCATAGTTTATTTTACCGGATAGTTCCGGCGCCACTGAAAGTCCCCCCGATGTCCCCCCTTCCGCTTTCTTTGTGTTGAAAATGAGAGCTCCCACACAACGTTCACTACACATTCAAACGAGGCCACGCCCATTTAGGAGACAGGAAGTGTGTAACCTTTCATACCATTGGCGCTGGTTGAATCTTAGTATAGAGGATTTTTGCTACCGGTTTTTCACACGACAGCTCGGTTAGGTAAAATCTGTCATTTTCCTCCATGACGTGTTGGAGCTGTCGCCTGAGCCGCTGACCAATTAGCACCAAATGTGTCTGTGTCTTCGCGTGTAAACCCATTCTTATCGGAGATTAGCGCTAAATTCCGCTAACTCTGTGACTCCAGCTGGTCCGCTGATGGAAAACCAACGTGAAGCAGCAGCAGGAAGTGCTGGGTTCCCATCAGCAGTAACTTAAAGTGCAGTCATATTATGCTCATTTTTAGGTTCATATTTGTATTTAGAGGTTATATCAGAATGGGTTTACATGGTTTAATATATAAAGACACCATATTTATGTTGTACTACACATTGCTGCAGCTCCTCTTTTCACCCTGTATGTTGAGCTCTCTGTTTTAGCTACAGAGTGAGACCTCTCACTTCTCTTCCATCTTTGTTGGGAGTCGCACATGCTCAGTACCTAGGTAAGGACTACTAGCCAGTCAGAAGCAGAGTATGAGGGCGTGCCCTGACAGTACCTAGGTAAGGACTACTAGCGAGTCAGAAGCAGAGTATGAGGGCGTGCCCTGACAGTACCTAGGTAAGGACTACTAGCCAGTCAGAAGTAGAGTATGAGGCCATGCCCTGACAGTACCTAGGTAAGGACTACTAGCCAGTCAGAAGCAGAGTATGAGGGCGTGCACTGACAGTACCTAGGTAAGGACTACTAGCCAGTCAGAAGCAGAGTATGAGGGTGTGCCATGCTAGCAGCTAGGTGAGCATTATAACGTGTGTTCCAAAGTGACCACGTTTGTCTCTGAAGTAAAGGCTGGACTACAATAGAGCTGTTTGGGGCAGTTTGTGAACAGTGTTTTCTGTTGGAGATGGTAAGTCCCTTTGAGGTGGACTTTGGGCTTTTTCAATTTGAATTCCTATTACATGCACAAAAAAGATATATAACACAATAAAGGAAAGGGAAAAAGCCACAAAGCATAATATGAGCACTCTAAAGTCAAATCAAGGCAAGGCAAGGCAATTTATTCATATACTGTAGCACAATTCAGACACAAAGGGCTTTACATGCATACACATACAAAGAAATAGAACAGAAAATTCAACAATCATGAAAAAACTAAACAAAAACAAACAGAAAATAGACTTAGATGTGTAGGAATGGCCATCTTTGAATCAACTTAGTGAATCCAATAGCAAACAGAAATGTTTTAAGCCTTGACTTGAAACTCAAAGTGGCAATCTCAAAGATTTTCATTTAAGGGGGGGGGGGGGGAAATGCAGCAAAGGGTGCCGTAAGGACTGATCCCTGTGACGTGGGGCATACACTCTACCAGGTGAGCTACCAGGGCACACAGATATTGCAATATTTATATATTTGTATAATTCCAATATATATAATTCCAGAAAAAAAAATCTGTATTGCGTTGCTGCTAAGCATTAAACTGGCAAAACATGTTTGTAAGGGAGCATGACATTGACCACTATTGTTCATCAAAAATGCGTCTACAAAACAAGACACCGGCCATTTTCCACATGTTTTGACTGCAGATCAGTTTAACACATTGCAGGGAGTAATGGAAGAGTCAGGAGCAGCCACTGTGAGCTGTTAGATGAAGAGCTGTAGACAACAGGCTGCACTCCTCCAACTTCTCAAAGAGTTAAGGCTGAGGTAGGCACTTTATTTTTGGCGTCACTGGGAAAAAACTTCCATTATAATCTTTCAATTTATTGTAATTCAAGTGGTCTGGAAAAAAAAACACAAGACTAATGCATCTCCTCCTTGGCTCTATATTCAGGCTTAAGTAAATCTAGCCGTCACAGGAGACTTTGGCCAATCACAAGTCATTTCAGAGTGACAGAGCGTTCCTATTGGTTTTGCAACTGCATGATCCATTGGTGAAAGTTGTGTTTATCGTAGCCAAAGGCTCAGTGCTGCAGCTAATTCAAGACTAAGAGACATTATTGTCAGCCATCTATGTACAGTACATAGAGGAACCAAATTGTGTAAAGGTGTAGTTCAGTTTATTGTCCAGCGAGCGGACATTTTCTGTGAAAACACTCTGGAGATCTTGGCCTGACCGGCTCATTTGATGTGTTTGTGTTTGTTGCTACTGCTAGACTATACCGACAGTGTTTCATTTCCGGGATTGTTTAGGTTCTTGCTTTTTTTCTGTTGGTGTTCTAACCTCCGGTGGATTTCTGAGGACTATGGTTAACTGCTCCTCAGATCTCTGCAGGGTAAATCCAGACAGCTAGCTAGACTATCTGTCCAATCTGAGTTTTCTGTTGCACGACTAAAACTACTTTTGAAAGTACACACGTTACACCAAAACAAGTTCCTTCACGAGGCTATTTTGCAGAGGCACCGTCATTGTGTCTGGGGCTTAGCTCCGCCCAAGACGATTGTGATTGGTTTAAAGAAATGCCAATAAACCAGAGCACGTTTTTCGTTTATCAATGTTTTAAGCCCCCAACGTCTCCTTCCAGGCAGCGCTGCCTGAAAGGCACTAGGATTAGGCAATGGTTATGGTTAGGGTTAAGGTCAGGGTTAGGTGCCTTGAAGTCGTTTAGTTAATGGTTATGGTTATGGTTAGGGTTAGGGTTAGGGTTAGGTTCCTTGAAGTCAATGGTCGCAGCGCTGCCTGGAAGGAGAGGTTGGGGGCTTAAAACACCATCGAGCATGTTTTTCTCCCATCCCGGAATGCTGTGTGGACTAGCCAGACCTTCCTCCCCAGCGCTGTGTCAGTGCTGGAGTATGGTCTGCCTACACTGCCTATCTATTCTGGGATAGGGGGGAAAAGTGCTCTGGCTTGTTTGTATTTCTTTAAACCAAACCAGACTGTGCTGGGCGGCGCCCTGATAACGGAGAAAGCGAGAGGGGAGGGACATCTATGACAGGCTTTAAGTCCAGCAATGTACTTCAATCATTTTAAATGTTTTTTTCTGGCACGCCAAGCGTTTGCCCTATGCTGCCTTCGCCAGCAGCCAGCTCTGCAAAAAAAATGTTCGGACGTTGGTTGGAAGTTTTCCCCTTTCATCATCAGGTTTTTTTTTTCCATCCAAATCAGAAAGCAGCAGCCGAGAAAATGACGAATGTTTCCAGCGGCGATGTGAACGGCTCATTATTTATGTCCATAAACAGGAGGGTCAGATTGTCTGTGGAGCGCTGACCTCATTTAGTTATTTCCTTGCATGTGATTGATATTTCTCTGCTGATTGATCAGGGGTGTCAGAGCTGCTTGACAGTTGAAAGCCTCATGACACCGGCTTTAAAAAAGGAGGAAGATTCTTCTCAACTAAACTTAAGTAAATGAAAGCTGAATACCAGACATACTACAGCAGCAGGTGGTTAGATGTTTAATCCCCTGATGAAGTTTGTGTCACCAAGCCCGCCAGCCCCACACCCTGACCTCTGACCTCCCTGTAGATGTGGACGAGAAGAAAAGACTGTTTCTATAACAACAGAGAAGAAAATGTTATTATCCACTGGTTCCAGCAATAGTGGGAGTAACATTCTTCAGGGAAAAATATACTCGATTTTAACATGCACTGATGTATCAAAGTAGGTTAGGCTAAACTGCCCTCTTAGGGCCCTATTTTAACGATCTAAACGCACGGCGTGAAGCGCCTGACGGAGCCGCGTTTAGGACGTGCACAAATCCACTTTTGCTAGTTTAACGGCGGAAAAAAGGTTGTTCTTAGTGTCTTCATTAATTCATAGGTGTGTTTTGGGCATAACATGCAATAAACAAATCAGAGATCAACTCCTATTCCCTTTAAAAGCCAGGCGCGTTTGGACCTTGGAGCGTTGATATCATGGCAGCGGATTTGCTAAGCAGGAAGGAGAGATTTTCAGGAGAAGAAACTGATCTGCTCGTGCGTGAAGGGAAAGCGCATGAGCAGATCATATATCTTTTTTTTTTTTTTTTCTCTTTTGCATGTTTGTGTGCTGTTGCGCGTCTCTGTGTGTGTGACAAGCATAGCATTTTACTAATTTGCTGTTAAAATAACAATGAAATGCTGCGTTATTGACTTTAGAACAGGTTTTTGTTGGTCAGTGGCGCAAAGAAAGCAAGTAGAAAAGTACTCTTAGCAGCAGCAAAAGTAGTGAAACAGACTGTGGTCATTTTGCCTGATAAAGTGTAATATAGTGAAGCATCAGAACTCCAAAGCGGATATTGTCCTTATTTATTGGAAAAATCAATGAAAACTCCATGTGAAGTCCAAGCTGTGCTGAACTCCTGCTGTATCCTGCTCACTGCTTAATAACCACAATTAATTGTCTGTGTGTGTGTGTGTGTGTGTCCAGCTTCAGTCAGTTTCTCTGCAGCTTGTTGCTGAAGGAAACAATGTGAATCGTGCTGCATCCGTCAAGTTTCTGCTGTCAAACCAACTTTTCAGACAAATCTGACATTTCCTCAAATCTCCAGTCAGTAGAGCGTTACTGTGTGTGTGTGTGTGTGTGTGTGTGTGTGTGTTGTTGAATGCTTGGTTGAACACACAGCTAGAGATTACAGTATGTCAGTCTGCAGGCTTTTTTCCCCCCAGAATTCTCCAGAGAGTCCAGCTGGGGTCACTGTCTCTGTGGCTGTCAGAGTCAGGATCAGGAGTGGATGCTGGGAACATCCAGCATACTGCACACCTTAAACTCCACTTCTGCTCTGAGCATAGCTTTTTTAGAAGGGGTTTCTGTTGGAGCGATTAAATCTCTGAGTGTCTCTCTGCAGGAGTCACATGTGGTGGGCCGTTTGGAGAACCTGGAGACTCTTTTAAACATTAATTAAAAGAAGCAGCGGTGAAGGGTCCAGCTGAGCTCAGTGTTCAGAGTGGGTAATGAAAAGTCTGATTTCATATCTGTCTACAAGAGGCTGTGCAAGTCGTAATTCATTCTGGTCTTCCAACCAGGCCCGTATTAAGACAATGTGGTGCCCCTAGGCACTATACCTCAAAGGCCCCCCCCCCTTTTTGTGTGTCAAATGTAATTTACTAACTTATCCAACTACATACATGTGGGCCTATGAGCAGTGAGCACTATATTCAAATGTCTCAATTCAAAATTATCAATTCAAAAAGCCAAAATCAATACTATATATTGCAGCATTGTGGGTCGGTCAAATATTTATTTTTCCGACTTTATTTCACAGGCCCTGAAAGCAACTCCTCTGATTGGTCAAAAACATTCAAAAGCATCATGGGAAAGCTAAAACTGCTTTAGCATCACAGCTAACGACAATAAAAGGACCGAATATTAATAAGATATGGACAAAAGACTATCAATATTAGATTAGTTTCTGTGAAAAATGTTTTTCTTTGCTTGCCAATTACATTGAATCAAGAAAGCCAACCACTTATAATTTTTTATAACAGTTAATATTTTACATTCATCATTATGATAACATTTTTCGGGGGATTGACTGACCACTTTTGATTATTGTTAACCCCCCCCCCAAATGATACATTTGCGCGTACTTGTGGACCAACTCAACTCTGACAGATTGGGGAGGGCGGGGCGGGGTGATAGTGGTCATGTAATATTGATTTATTTATAATGTATTATTATTGTGAAATTAGTGTTCAAAAACGAGTAATGTATGGTCTTTCAACAATTTCAAGTGACGTCAATATAACAATTTACGGAAAATATTGTTAAAGCTTGTGTCATGTGGTGCCCCCCCACTGGTTGTGAATGGTTGGTGCCCCTGGGCACTGGCCCAAGTGCACTTATGGATAATCCGGGCATGCTTCCAACATACAGTACATTAATTCTCTTTTCACATAGACATAGTTTTACTTTCTCATACATTGATTTTACACACACTTTCCCACTCACATTCACGTTTTTTCACTGTCAAAAAGAAATACTGAACAAGATACAAAAATACATTAAAGTGATTTTGAAAGGAGTTTGTAGAATTCTGAAATACTGTATCGATGTTGATGTCCAGGAAAGACAGATGTAGGCAGCTGGATGTAACTGTTCTCTGACCTGGTTCTCTCCATGGTTTCAACAGCAGTCCGTAAAAGATAAAGACATCTGTACAAAGACTCCAATGTGTTCACTGGCTCTTATTTCTTGAGTTTCTCTCTCTCGAAAAAAGAAAATAATCTGACCTTATTGCAACCATCGTAGAGAAATGCTTTTCCTCAGCAGTGTAACACTTTTTGTGTGAGCAAACGGGATACTGCAGCTATTGTGCAAAATCGTCCATCTTTGTTCCAACTGTTTTTGGAACCAGTGTTGTAGTCGATTCACTAAGTTTCGAGACCGAGTCAAGTCTTGAGTTCCCAGTGTTTGAATCCGAGTCACCAAAAAAAGAGTCTGAGTCCGCGTGCCTCTGCATCTTTATAATGTGAACATGTATTCAATAGTAGGGGGCGTGCATCATGAACTACATTCGCAGGTGGACACACGCCCTGCCCCTGCATGAAACAGGGTTTCTGCGGGGTCTTAAAAAGTCTTAAATTCGCTGAAGATTGTGTTCTACGTCGATGCAACGCTACCTCTAATGCTCTTTTTTTTTTTTATTCCGTAGTGTTGTAGTTCTTTATTTCGCTAGTCCAAATATAATTTCGCTGTATTACGACTATGAGACCAACATGCAACTTACTAGTGATTTCTTTATTTTCTGAGCCCACTAGATGGCGCTCTCTGTTCAACAAAGGGTTGAGAATACACTGAATTGCAATGCCTGACCGGCAATTTCCACTAGATGCGGAACATCTGCGGAACGTCTCCGGAACGTTGACGGACTCATTAGGTTTCCATTAAAGTCAGTGTGTGTATTTCCACTGACTGCAGAACGTCTGCGTCCCTACTCCGTCCCAGCTCCGCCGGTCCGCAGCCCTCTGGAGAAGATACGCAGAGCTTCTATTTTTGCCGGACGCCGGAGAGCTCCGCAGCAATTCAGCACACAGCAGATAGTGCGGGACAGGAAGTCGAGCACAGAAACAAAATAAAAATCTGGTTAATTTTCAAAGTAAAATACACCGTGCTCACGGCGGATCATATTTCCCTGCACTACACCTTGAAAACACAGCACAGAGTTGTTTCCCCTCTACTCCTCTGGATGGAAACAAACTTTTGTTGGTTTTGTGGTTCTATTCTACGTGAATTCGCGAGGTATTGTGGGTCCACGTGACTTCAGCTGTCAGTCATGGCCACAGCCGTGCTGCAACAAATCCGGACCTGGTGGGTATTGACGGACGGCGGAGCATGCAGCCGTTCTGCAGCGGAGCCGGTCCGCAGATGGTCCGCAGACGTTCCGCATCCTGTGGAAATTGCCGATTAGGCCTTTCTCTTAAAACCAAGAGCGCCATCTAGTGGGCTCAGAAAATAAAGACACTGGGTCACAAAGCTTCATTTGGCCATCACTACAACTTACATTGCAGCCAGCTTTCGTGTCATTGGCGCGAGTCTCTTTCGGAATGTACCACAGACGTAAAACTGATTTTATTCTTCGGCTATGGGGAAATGCAAGTTTAGCGATACTTGGCTTGAAAAAACTGAATTTAGGGCTCAGTTCATGTTGTGATAAAGGTCTTACATTTCATTCATAACTGTCTTAAAAAGGTCTTAAAAAGTCTTAAATTTGACTTGATGAAACCTGCAGAAACGCTGATGAAACAGTTACATACTAAATATATATATATCAATATCTTAAATATGTTAAGAATTGGGGTGTAAAGATTCCCCGATACAAATCGGTATCCGGTTGTATTATCACAGATACGACTACATCGATACACAGACCCCTGAATCGGTCTAAATGGACCGAGATTTATTCTAACGTTACGAATTGGTTGACTGAAGCTTCACTGTCATCCAACGAAGCTGCTGCGGTGTGCGCAATGCTGTTGAAAGAGACGGCTGTGTGTTTGTGTGCGAGGGAGTTGGTCATTCATGTCCGGGGGGGTGTCAGGGATCAGCCAATCAGTGCATTTGTTTGGGTTTGCAGAAAAAAAACGTCCGGCGCTTAGCACCGCCCAAGAAATGGCAATAAACCACAGCACGTTTTTCTCCTATCCTGGAATGCTGTGCGGACTAGCCAGACCCTCTTTCGCAGTGCTGTGGAGGAAGGTCTGGCAATGCAAGACCAGATACCGAGAGATAAATCACCCTTTAGAGTCCGACCGCGGCGCTCTAAGATGACGTAGTATGAAGAGCGAAAATGGTAGGGAGTAGTATAAAAAGACAGAACATCTCCGTAAAGAGGTTGCTTGGTTGGGGTGGATGGGTCGAACAACACAGGACTTTCACCCAGGAGACCGGGGATCGTTGTCCCGTTGTTGTCCCGTGTGTCACTTCAACATACACCTGATGAGTTGGGAGTGAGCATGTGTTGGTCAAAAATAAGCCTGTTAGCCCCTCTATTACTGTAAAGACCTGTTGATCAATGTGAGAGTGGCAGCAGCTTTCACTGTGTTTGAATGTTAGCGTTATGGTACTTGGTACCCGGATCACAGGCTGTGGCTTTCCTACTCGCATCACTGAAAAATCCTCCAAAATATTGTCGAAATATTCTGTGTGTGTCTATACTGCTCTAAAGCCTAACAGATGCACACACACACGCGCGCGCACACACACACTGCATGGCGCAGCAAGGTGTTGCACGTTGTATTACAAAGCAAATAGAGACAGTCTGCCCTCTATGTGATTGCTCCTTTTACCCAGAGGACATTAAAACACACACACACACACACACACACACACACACACACACACACACTTGCACACAGTCAATGTGATTGCAGCTCTTACCCAGAGGACATGAACAAACAATCACAGATTGAATTCAGGGAGTGTTTACTCACCTGGCCGTGTGTGTGTGTGTGTGCGTGTGCGTGTGCGTGCGTGTTGAGGTCACAGGGTGGATGAGGTGCTCTGTATGCAGCTCTCACAGCGTACAGAAACAAAAAAGAACCCCAGTGAATTAAATCCAGATTCAGTTTAAAGTTTTGTTTCCCTTCAAAGGGTTTCCATCCATCGATTGGACAAACTGCTCAGCGGTACAGAGAGTGAGCTGGAAATTCAATAACTGACTGACGGTGCCTCTAAATGCATCAGCAACACAGGAGGTAATAAATAAAATTCCCACTAAACAAAAAAAAACCCACTAACATCTGCCTTTCGTATTATTGTTATGTTTCAGGCAAGTCATTAAGAACAGGTTTCTATTTACAATAGCAGCTTGACAAGTGACAAAGCCACTTAGGGGAAGGGAAGCAGGGCTAGGAAATAAAATACATTAGACATACCATTATATACAGTTTAAAGTCTGCGCGTCATCCCAGCCACAAATTCCTTCCAGGCAGCGCTCGAGCATCGTTCCAAATTAGTCGGCACTGAGTTTGAAAGAGAGACTGAATGAGTAACAACCCTTTAGTTTTCTTTTCCCCTTTTCTATGTCTTGTGTGTGTGTGTGTGTGTGTGTGTGTGGTGTGCGAGAGAGTGACGGTAAATGCAGAGCAGGTGGTCGGAGCGGGGTTTTTCAGGTGAATGTACAGCAGAGTTTGCAGTATGTGTATATACTGGGCGTTACAGTAAGAGTGCGTAAGACCTGACTTCAAAATAAAAGCAGCCTTCCTGTGAACGTCAATAATAGATAAATAAATTAAACAAAATGAATAAATAAACATTAAATAAACAAACTGAATGATGATTTTAAAAAAAGAGATACTGCTTGCAAACTGTATTTCAGAGAAAAAAGTAATTTCAATTTTTTTAATAATTGGTCAAACTTAATAATAAAAACCACATTTCCAAAGACCAATCTAACTTCAGAATTATAGTACACCTCCTCATTGAGAAACGTACTGTTTCCACAGACCAATTTCACTTGGAAATGTAAGCAGACTAGGGCTGTACCGAATACAATTTTTTGACCTTCGGAGCGTCAGTGCTTTTCAACAGCGAATATTCAAAGCTTGGGTGGCAGCGACGGCAGCAGCAGAAGCGGGGGAAACCAACATTTCCAACTGCGACCTGAAGGCAGCTTTATTTCACGGAAAAGGAGAGAAAGAAAAGAAGAAGAAGCAAGAGATGAAGTGACTGCTCTGTTGTTCCAGGACACAGTCACCTGTTGTTACACAAACTCCTGGGCAGTTCAGTGCATGCGTTTGTTTTTTTTAACCTTCATAGCAGGGCTGTAGGTCTCGAAACTCGAGGCGCTTTTCTGTTGTCTCGGACTCATCCTGGACTCGTTGGTACTTGGACTCTGACCTGTCCCGGACTCGGCCGTTGGACTCGCCAAATATTGTACTTGGTCTCGACCGAGTTCAGCACTTATATGCTTTTTTTCTAAAAGTAACTTCCTTCAAAACAAAACCATTGATGAAGCAAGCTCGTTCAGAAAACAGGTATTAGTTTAATTCATAATCCATCTGTAGCAGGCATCGTGATTGGTCCCCTGGTATACACCTGGCTGCATCATATTTTCATGTCAGCGAGCACTTTGTACTATGAATTATTCAGGGAAGGTAATAAGTTCAAGAATGGGAACATTTCCATTTTATATTTTAAAGCCCATGTTGCAGGGTTTATTTTCTAATGAATTTGCGCAATTTGCTTGTTGGTAATAAACATTTAAACTGTTACCCAACAACATCAAATACAATGGATATCACAAAACGGAATAAAATACGAAAAAGTAGAACTATTTTACATCGGTTTGCAATGATTCTCTTTTCCCCCACAATGCATTGCATTACGTCACGTTGGGGAGACGACAGGCGAAAGCCCCGTCTCTGTTCACTGTCTATGGGCTCGGTTTGTGCCACTAGTGTTGCAAAATATGGCTTTTGGTCTCGACCGAGTCCATGTGTCTTTATTATGTGTATAATAATATTGAAGGCAAAGTGAAACACAGCTTGGATGGTGATGTTGTTCGGCTTTTCACAAGTTTAGACAGCTAGCTAGCTAGCTACGCCGACGTTTGCTAACGTTAACGCAACAGTGTTAGCCTAGACTGCTAGCTTGGTAAATATTACGACTGCCTTCGGAGTTTCCTATATCTGCATCCACG
Source organism: Sander lucioperca (assembly GCF_008315115.2). Lineage (NCBI taxonomy): Eukaryota > Metazoa > Chordata > Actinopteri > Perciformes > Percidae > Sander > Sander lucioperca. The sequence continues at coordinate 33,077,318 of NC_050186.1, read as the reverse complement.
TTGTCAACATAAGACATGTTGCGTTAGTGCTCCTTTTGTACCATAATGTTATTGAATGAAATGTTAAGCTTCGCTCCTACGAGATGGGTGGGTTTTTGTTACATACAAAGCTAACTGGCTATAGTTAGCCTGTATGCTAGCAGAATTAGCTAACGTTGCGTAACCAGCCAGCAACTTCGGCAATCGGCATTAGTTTCGGTGAGCTAACCACAACAGTATTGTCACCCACAATCAACCTCTGCTGCTAAAAGCAGTCAACCTGCAGTGATGATTGAAATAGAGACGCTTGTGGATCTGTTAGCTGTTGTGGTTAGCTCGCTGGAACTACTGACGAAGCTGCTGGCTGGCTACGCAACATTAGCTAATTCCGCTAGCACAGGTGTGTAACGTAGCTACCTAACAAAAATCCACCCATCTCGTAGGAGCCAAGCTTAACATTTCATTCAATACAATTATGGTACAAAAGGAGCACTAACGCCACATGTCTTAAGTTGACAACGTGGACGCAGATATAGGAAACAACGAAGACAGTCGTAATATTTACCTAGCCGTCTAGGCTAACGCTGTTGTGCTAACATTAGCAAAACGTCGGCGTAGCGTTAGCTAGCTAGCTAGCTAGCTGTCTAAACTTGTGAAAAGCCGAACAGCATCCCCATCCAAGTAATAAATGAACACTAGGCAAATATGTTGTTACTAGAGCTAGTAGGGTCCATCAAAACGTGAGATATCTAATCAAAAATGTGTTTACAACGTCGGGAGATTACACAGGTGGGACTGACTGGCAAGTTAGCCCATAGCTAACATGATGCCTTCTATTTCTAGATCTAGCTAGATTACCAGTACTTATCTGAACTAACGATATGATCACTGTCACTAGATATAAAGAAAACATTGACTTTCACTCGGTGCTATTCACTGACAATAAAAACATCTCTTCCTCATCCCAGTCAGTCACCATAGTTCTAGTACTAGGCTGAGGCACGTCTCCCCAATGTGACGTCATCATCGAATTGTGTTAAAAAAAACCACTAAACGACTAAAACGGCGAAAACTGGCCTTTATCACTATTTGGAGACATTTTTAACAATGATATACATATGTTGAGTGCTTTATGTACCCATTAATCAACAGTGGTGGTTAACCTGCAACATGGGCTTTAAGTAGATAATATGGCCTAATTTGATCCTATGGTGTGTTACTCTGCACTTGGTTTTTGATTATTACAAATAATAATGCCAAATTATCATCTTAATAGAAGATATACTGTCTCTCCCATCACATAAATCATGAACAGGTAAGTAAGTGGTCTTGAAGAGGATTCATTTTTTTCTGTCTCCCGTATTTACTGTCTCTCATTTGGACTCGGTCTTGACTTGGACTCAAACTTTGTTGGACTCGGTCTTGACTTAGACTTGAACCCGTTAGACTTGGTCTTGACTCAGTCTCGACTAGTCCTGGTCTTGGACTTGTCAAATGTGGACTTGACTACAGCCCTGCTTCATAGTTTTTAAAACTTTTTTGTAGCAGCGATAGAGGCACGGATGTTCCCTATTACTGTTACGGACTGATGAGTCTGACAGTCGGTAAGCGTTACATGATTGTCCCCCGCAGGTTGACGTCGGGTTGCTTTCCTCCAAAAGCTGAACTGGAAACTTTTTGCCGCAGGCATTCAAAACAAATTAAAAGACCTGCGTTAGTGCCGGACCGTCTAACGAGTGACTCCAGATGCAGTGTGTGTGAATGAATGCTCAGCCAGCCAGTGCCTCACTGTATTGGCACTGTGCACGGCCGTAACGTTATTATCTCTACCTTTATCAAATCGCCTGACAACGACACCAGGCTGCTTCGGTATAACCATACAGACCTCTACACACATCAGACTGCTCACTTGTAGCAGACGTTTAGCTAGCAGCTTAATCCCGACAAAACACCACAGTGAAGTTCAGCCTGCATGCACGTTTTTTTCAACAACAAAATATTCAAATCCCAAAATTGAAAATCAAATGCCTACCCATCGAACGAATATTCAAATCCAGCCCTATAGCAGACCACCTCAGAGTGTCACTCTCACCGTTGCACACGCACTAAACGGGGCCTGGAAGAGGCAAACGCCACTTCCCATGCTACAAACAAACTTGACGGACTCATGCGTATGAACACTCGCTCCACTATATCTTTCGCTTACTTTCCTCTTTCACCATTACAAATTGTAGCATGAAAGGATACTTATTATAAAGACTTTGTACTAGATGAAATACCTTAACTTATCTTAACTAAGCACGTTTTATCGTAACAAATTCATTCAGCTCAGCAAATACAAATAAAGGCCTTTCCATTTATTTAAAATACACTGGTGTGATACCTTGATTTTTGGTATTGTTATGATTTTTTTTTTTTTTTAACATAAAAAAATATACAAGACACAAAATTATTTCACTATGAAATAACAAAAAGCAAGAATAACCAAATCAATAAATACTCATGAATAAAAAAACTCTTGTCCGAAAGGGAGAAGGAGGAAGCAAAATGATTTTGGGGTCTTATCAATTTTTAAATGTCCATACCTTTACATCTTTAATCACAAAAATAACCCCTATCAAAGTGTTTTCAATCTATTGTTTTGTAACATGCAATATGCATACAACCCTATAACAGAAAACATCGTCAAAATCCAAAAACATTTGCAGAATCCGATCAATCAAGTTGCTTTTCCATCATTTCCCTAATTAAATCATTTATTTTATGTACCTTCCTTAAGCTACTGTCCATCCAGTGTATTCAACAAGCACAATTCAATTCTATGTAAAGCCCGCCTGGGAGAAAAATGTGCCAGCTGCCACTGCTATTGCTGCGGTCAACAGTAGTAGTATCATATATTTAAAGGGATATTTCAGCGTAAGAAAGATGAATATATCTTTAAATTGGGTCACTTATGTAGTAGAAATGTGACTTTATTTTAGAAATTGGTGGCTTCTAGGCCGAGATAAGCCACAAAATGTGTTTTTGGCTCATGTGGATGTAAGACACCAAATCCCAGAATGCACTTGCTTCACTGCTTTAGCGTCTACTCCCAAGCCACGCCTACCGTTTACAGACAGTGAGACAGTCAAGTCAACTCAAGTGTGTTTTATTGTCATTTCAACCATATATACAAAACAACGTTTCACCGTGGCTCAAGTGGTGTTACACATTTCAAATATATATAACAACATTATATAAAAACAACATACGAAACATGTCACACATTTGGTGCACACACATAGGTTGTGTAAAGTTCAGCTAACGCATACTAGCATTAGCGCTCAGTGGGCTGTAAACACAAAAAACAATTTGCATGGAATGTAGAATGGTCGGCATTTAACAGTCACAAACTCCACCAGCAGTTAGCAGTTAGTTGGATACAAGCACCAGTCCGTGTTAACACAGCCCACCTCCACTAGCTAGTATTACCTGGCGACAGAGCTGCCGGCCTGGTAGCTGGATAGTCCGATACAGCAAGGTTTCCACACAACAAAAACACAGCAGTCTCTGAACTCGCGTTGCGAGTTTCGTTGAAGTTGGATGTAGTCCACTTTGTTGTCTAATGAGCGGACACTTGCAAGCAGGATGGATGGGACAGGTGGCCGGCTATCGTTAGCTTTCCACCTAGCTAGCTATTAGTCCAGCCCCGTCCAGCCCTCGTTCTGCGTTGCACCGCTGAGGATGTCACCTTACCGGCTAGCGGCATAGAGCGGGACCGCAGGCTCAGCTGCTGGTGTCTGTTGCAGGCGAAGCTCGCGTAGTGTGTTGAGTATTCAGTCTGAAATAAAGTTTCCTTCATATTCTCCGATCTGTACCAATGTATCCCGGTGGTACACATGTGCGGCAGTTTGAATGCACATAATGTTGTAAAAGTTTTCTGCTATAAAGACCATAGACAGTATGGAAAAGACAGAGCCTGTTTACATGCCTGTTTAGCAACGATTCAAGATGGCTGACGCTCGTTTTGCTTTGGAAAACTTTGTGTAAAGATGACAGTCCAACCCCCTATGGGCGGGTTGAAAACATGCGGAAGTAGCTCCTACTACTGGCTCCTACTACTGGCTGTAGTCTATTGCCTCTGGGCAAAAATGCCTCCGATGACGGAAAACGACGATTTTTGCATCATCAGAGGCTTTTTTCCAGACCCACAATACAGAGATCTCTCCTCTCAGGGGGACATGAGGGAGGGAAGCATGGTCATTCGAAAATACTACCGTGTTTCTGCTGATACAAAGCTCAATGCTAAATCGGTGAAGTATCCCTTTAATTATTATCAATTACGTTACATTAGCAGTTTTGTCTTCTTTGTTCATTATCTCCATTAAGTTTCCCTCAGATGACTCTGCTTCTTGTAATTACCACTGGTGGTTATCATCAGAACCATTATTATCCGTGTTATCTCCATCAGCTTTCTGCATTTTCCCCGTGTCGTCTGGGGGAAGATTTAACCAGACGGACGGCCCCCCGGCCTGTTTGAAGGCAGTGAGCGAGGCCACGGCTTCACTTGCCCTGCTGCTTTACAATGCGAACTACATCTGAATACAAAGCAGCTTCAGGAGGAATTTCTGCTCCCGACATTTTTCTACTTCACTCAGACAGAAAAAAAAAAAAGAAAAAACCCAGAGAAATGGTTCAGTGTTACAGTACAGCCTGAGGCCACTTCACCTCTAATTTACACGAGGAAAGAAAGAACATCTCAAACGGCTTATGCCGACATATGCCGACATTACACCAAACGGCTTTTCAAACGATTCCACTGTCGCAGGCTCATTTCCAATATCAAATCCTGAGAGTCTTGCTAGAGTCGGGGCGTTCCCGTCATCGCAATCGTTTGGTGTAAGGTGGTCATAAAACTTTCCGTTGGAATCGTACTTTTTGAAACGGTTCCAAGTTGGAACCGGTTCTCGATGCCCAGTCCTAGTAACGACTGTGTGTGTGTGTGTGTGTGTGTGTGTGTGTGTGTGTGTGTGTGTGTGTGGTGGAGGTGTCGTCCTCCCTTCATGGGTGGTTTGCCTCTCTGTGTCTCTGTGGGAGTTGTTCCAACACCAATTTAATTTCTGTATCGTTTCCATGGAGACCTCACATCCAACTGTGTCCTGTCAAAGTGGCTAATTAGTTAATGAGGCGCATTGTGACGCCGGGGCGGAGAGATAGCGAGAGAGACAGAGTATATAAAGGAATTTGGCCGACACACACATTTATTCAATTTGCCGCTTCCTTTTTCTCTCCCTCCATCCTTCGGCCTTTCCTATCTTCTCCTCTCCCTCCTTCCCTCCCTCCGTCCTCCTGCTCGGTAATCAGTTCTGCTGTAATCAATTAGCAGGATGAGGAGCAGCAGAGGGAACAGGTGCAGCTAAATGTTAATGAATTCCTCTGTGGCCGTTGTCACAGTAACACTGGCTGAATATTTAAACTGCTCGTTGGCATGATGACTTACAGCACAGCTGATGAAGAGATACACACACCATTGCTCTGTGTGTGTGTGTGTGTGTGTGTGTGTGTGTGTGTGTGTGTGTGTGTGCGTGTGCGTGCGTGTGTGCGTGCGTGTGTGCGTGCGTGCGTGCGTGCGTGCGAAACACTGTGCTGTGCGTGTTTTGTATATAATGACAATCCACTTAAATTGTTAGGGAATTTTGTACCACAACAACTGAGGTACTGGTTTCTGATTGGCTGGAAGAGCACTGTAAATAACCTTCGTTGTAGTACAGATGATTCAGCGTGGCTGTTTTAAAGTTAACCTGCATAAATTTAATTTGTGTTTGCATTTGAGTTTGAGTCAAATGCATTTCCATCCCCATAAAACATTTGCAAAGCCAATGTCAGACACATTTTCTAATGTATTTGAAACCATCCATGTTTGCTTGCTAGCTGTTTTAGTCTTTTATTTTCTTGGCACCAGTTTTGTAGTACTCGAGATCGGCCTTGGTGTCAAGAGGGGTCTTAAGACCAAATTTTTGAAGGTCTTGTCTCGGAATCGGCCGCATTTTTACTCGGTCTTGTCGCAGGGATTTCGCTAAATTGCCTGTACATTGTGTGATTTAGGCCTATGTGTTAAAACTTACAAATGCAACCAATAACTTGACTCATATCTATTTTGAAATGTGTTATGTAAACCCCCCTCTCCCTGCCCCCTCTACACACACTCCCAAGAAAGAGAATGTGGGGACAGGAGAAGAAGCTCTAACACAAATCTGGTCTTGGTCTTGACTCGGTCTCACCCTGCCTTGGTCTTTGTCTTGACTCGGTCTGAAACCCTCAAAGTCTCTGTCTTCTCTTGGTCTCGATACACTCTTGTCTTGGTGATGACTTGGTCTCGGTTTAGGTGGTCTCAACTACAACACTGCTTGGCACTTTGCTACGTTTCTTGGTGCATTACTGCCGCTTCAATCAGCGGAATATTGTGAAGCCTTTGTTGGGAATGCTATCGAGTCACCTGTGTGCATGCCCACATCAAGCCCTCAGGAAGTGCGCCGGGCTTTGAAGCCAATTTCACATAGCAGCCAGCAAAGGTGGAAGCAAACAGTGGAACTGCAACTTCTGTGTCTGTCACGTGATGCCATGGGGCCCAGGAGAGACTTTTTCCCCATAGACTTACATAGAGAAAGAGACGTCTGTAAATCAGTGGATACATTTTTTTGAGCGTCACAACCAGTGTCCGAAATTACTTTTTAAACCCACCAGCCAAGTTGGCAGGTTAATGAAAAAATCCACTGGGCAAGCATATTTTTTGTAACATAGGTATGACACAAAACCTTCTGGTTGGGGTTGCAAGTCCTGCTGGTTTATCCTTTCATCGTGCTTTCTTTTGGAAGGCTGGCTGACTCCTGCCAAGAATCGCCACATATTGGCTAATTAATTAGCCTGAGTTAAATGCTAGCTATCATTGAGCAGAAGTGATGTGGTGGCTGGCGTTCCAGTGTGTGTGTGTATGTGTGTGTGTATGCGTCAGTGTATGTTTGTGCGTGTGTCGGCCCGCCCCCACGAAGCACCAATGTGCAAACAGCAGAGGAACAGAAGAAAGTAGCCGCAGCTTCACAAAAATGAAGACTGAAAAAATCACAATTTTGGTACAAACATTACATTTTATTTAGTTAATTTCGGACCCTGTTCTCAACCCGAGCGAAATGACTTGTTTCACTATCAGAACATATAACATAACATTTGGGAAAGTCTAAAAGAGCTGCACGATTAAATTCGTATGATTCCCATCCAAGTTAGCCGGAGAGCTTAAACGGAAGTAGCCGGCTTGGCCGGCGGAGGTCTCCAGTTCGCCTGCTCTATGGGCCACACAGTGCAGAAGCATCGCCGATCATCCCCGTATTGTTATTTGCTGAAGTTAAACTTTTTTGTGTGCCACTGAGCCCATACGAAGGAAACATGGCTCGCGTCAAACGCTGTATCCAGGTCTTATTATACATACATGGCTCGCGTGCATGGGCATCTTAGTTTGCATGCATGTGATATACTAACAAAACAGGGATCCGCTTTTAAAAACATTGCTCCATAGTACTGCATAGAGGTTTTCTAATGAGATACTTCAAAATGTGCATGGAACACAGCTATGGTAAAAAGTTATTTTGGGACAGTGGGCATCGCATCACCTGTAATTCCGACTGTGGTCATTTGGAGCAAAACTCTAAACATACAATAGAGATTAGATTAGACTAAGATTATTTTACATTGTCTACATTTCTGCAGATTTAAATCCAGCTCTGTGTGTGCAGTGTGTTTAGATGAACAGTGTTTGGCTTCCCGCCATAACACCGGTGCCCGGAGCTCCCAGCGGAGCGGCGGAGGTCTACAGAGATCTGTGACGTGAAACGAGTCACCGAAGTTCGCCGGATGACATGATACGCTGCTGCGCTCCGCAGGAGACCTCCATGCACTGGCCCCAAACACCGTTCATCTAAATACACTGCCCACACTGCCATGACACAGAGCTGGATTTAAATCAGCAAAGTATCCTATTCATTTGTATTTGGTAGTTGCAGGAGTAGTCTTAGGAGGAGTAGTCCAGTATATACACAGCTAGCAGGAAAAGCTCTGAAAGACTTAAGGTTGAGACAAAAAAGAGAAAGAGGTAGAGAGAGGGGGATACACCAGAGAGAGAGAGAGAGAAAGAGAGAGAGAGAGGGACTTTTCTAATTCATTAATCTTCATTTATGTTCAGGCTACCTAACACACACACACACACACACACACACACACACACACACACAAATAACCATAAACACGCACACGTACAGGGTCGTATTGAGTACTGTATATCAGCAGAATGGTTGATGGCAGCTGCCTCACAGAACAGAGCACACTGGGGGCTGAGCAAACATCTGCTGTGTGTGTGTGTGTGTGTGTGTGTGTCAGAGGTGGATGGTTAGCATGCAAATAAAGCAATTAAAATTCATGCAACACACACAAACAAACACACACAGATACATATTCAAATGTAGATTTATGTGATATATATACACAGATGCACACTCATAGAAACATGCATTGAAATTCAAACTACCACAGGCTTTTACTAGAATGATTTCATAAAAACAGAAAAACACAGATACCAGCTCAGCATCAGACTCATCGGAACAAAAATAGAAAGACAAACGTGCATCACCATATTGTTGTGATACATCGTGGTAACAGGTGGTAGAAATATTAAACTATTTATCATCATTTGAAATCCCCCATTGCATTGCCATAGCATCTTTGCAAAGATAATGCTTTGAAGTTTCTTTTAGTTTGCTTTCTTACTCCGACGCACATCACAGTTGATGGAGGGGGGGGGGTATAAACACAGAGAAATAGATCTGTTCTTGTTTTGTCTTTTTAATTTCACATTTCAAATATAGTCCTGATATGGGTAATCCGAATGAAATTCACCGTATCTGTCCCTCAACATGTCTGTAATGTGTTTACCAAACTACATGTTGGGGAGCAGAACTGACTTCAGAATCCAGAACCCAGCATCTCTAGCAGATAGCCACAGCGCATTACAAAACCAAATCTAAGAAACCCAAACAATATTTCCAAAAGCTATCCAGATGTTTCCACACCACTCAAAATATACCTACAAATATAAATATAAAGCAACTACAAACAGTCTCAAAACAGTTCCAAATAGACGCAAACTGACAACAAAAGTGACACAAAGCCACTGCAAAGAGATGTTAAATGACCACAAAGAGACGCAAAGTAACTACAAAGAGATGCAAAATGAGCACAAAGAGACCCAAAGTAACTACAAAGACATGCAAAATGAGCACAAAGAGACCCAAAGTAACTACAAAGACATGCAAAATGAGCACAAAGAGACACAAAGTAACTACAAAGAGATGCAAAATGAGCACAAAGAGACACAAAGTAACTACAGAGAGATGCAAAATGAGCACAAAGAGACACAAAGCAACTACAAAGTGATACAAAATTAGCACAAAGTAACTACCACGAGATGCAAAATGAGCACAAAGGGATACAAAATAACTACAAAGAGATGCAAAACGACATTGACTACCAACAAAGCATTTCTGTTTTATGTCTCTTTCAGTTGGGGGTCTTTCTACCATGTTGGGGGGGGAGGGCTTTTACTTCTGCCCATGTGCCCATTGTCTCAGAATCCGCCCATGCCCTCAGCCAGAGGATGTTTTGCAGCTTGATTAGTTTACTTATTGTTTTCTCCGTCTTTATTGTCTTTCAGAGCATCAAGGTGTCATGGCAGCCGCCCCCGCGCAGCGCCCAGAATGGCATCATCTCCGCCTACAAAATCAAATACAGGAAGACCGGTCGACGTGGAGACCAAGAGGCCATCGAACCCAACAACTTCTGGTACCTGTTCACAGGTGGGATTTGTTGACCATAAAACATGTATAGAATATTACCAAAACAAATGCTCATTTTCCCTTCCAAATGAATGGAGTGAATCTGGACTCTTTGTCTTTACTATCAGTCTGACTGTTTGGACCTAGAATATAAAAATCTGCCTATTAACCAGGCTTATTTAGTGTGTGTGTGTGTGTGTGTGTGTGTGTGTGTGTGTGTGTGTGGAAACATTTCTGTGTGGGTGGATTACACATTGGACTCCGCTTGTGTCTTTTTTGTTGCATGTATCTGTAGTGTTTTTTCTTATGTGATAGAAAATCTGCATTTGCATAAGTTTAAATCTGGACATTTGTATGTGTGTGTGTGTGTGTGTGTGTGTGTGTGTGTGTGTGTGTGTGTGTGTGTGTGTGTGTGTGTGTGAGAGTGTGTGCGTGCATGTCTGTATTCACACTGCCACCAGCTATTATTTCAATTTGCGGTTTGCAGGATTTGAATGAAACTGATCTTCCTTTCCATTATTTTCCACTGATGGTTATCTTGAAACATCTGTCCGTACAGGAATCCAATCCCCAGTGGCAGGTGTTTGTGTGTGTTGAGCCTGATCCGCCCACTGCCTGGCTATCACCAATTTTCAATCCTTTTTACTGTCTAAGACCTGCAATTCAATAAATAACATGAAAAATTGCAATGTTACTGGGGAGATTTAAAGATAGCACATTTAACATGTATTATCACTTTAATATACACTATACAGTAGACTACAGTAGTGAATAGTAATAACCAGTTGAGACCAGTTGTTCCCACAGCCCTATGTTTCCACATACCTAAGACTTTTTTTCAAGATTAGGCCCTATGTTCCCACAGTTCCTTTTTCATAAATTTGTATCAGATTGTATCCCCCTTTCTCCCAATTTGGTAGCCAATTACACATATGGAATGTAACCCTAACCCTAACATAATTTAATTAAACCTAAACCTAATTTTAAGAAAAATCGTAGAAATGTGCTAGTAAAGAAGCATCCTGAATAGAGCAGTGAATTTGTGAATTAGTTTCCGCGGGTTCCTGAAGTATTTTACCCCAAAGTAAGGAGGTAGGACAAAGTCATTGAGTACATTAACATGCACACTTATTTTCCACTATTATTCCGAAATTGACCATATCCTGTTGGATATTCTGAATCAGGTCTTTTTCCGAATAAAGCATTTTCTGATTAAGACGTGATATTCCGGTATTGTTCGGGTTTTAGAGGCATTCTTTGGATTCTTTGGTCTCAATCTTGGATTTTACCACAGTTTACAGCCTCTTGCCTGTTTACGGCTTACGCTCAGCTCTGTGTGTTGCTATGGTTTGTGTACACAAACCAACCAGCCAACAGTTTACAAGGCTGCAGACCCGATAAGAAGGAGAAACACAGCTACTTTTAAACATTATCAAAGACTTGGATATCAACAGGTTTTTGGATATGCGCACACATCGCTACGCCGACTTTTTCATGAAGCTGGTTGAAGGAATTAAAGGGACGCTGAGTTAGCACGATCCAACAAGTCCGCCACCGCTGGTAAACTTTGAAAAAATCGTGTTTTGCATAGCTACATGTAAACGGGAATATTAGTGGAATATATACTTTCATTAGCCATGGAAACAGCTTAGTCGGAATATCGTCTTTTTCGGAATAAGGGCAAAAAACGGAATAACATGTGCATCTAAATGTAGTCCTTGTTTAACAAGTAACAAGCAAGTCCCAAGTCATGACCAACAAGGACCAAGTCGAGTACCAAGACAAGTTTAAATGTCTAGACAAGCAAGTTCCAAGTTAAGTCCTAAGTCAGGACAACACATTTCAAGTCAGGTCCCAATTTAAGACGACACGTTGCAAGACAGTTCAAGACAACAAGTTCCAAGTCAAGACAAAAGTCCTAAGTCAAGACCAACAACCCCCAGGTCAAGACAACAAGTTTCAAGTCAAGTCTAAAGTCGAGACAACACGTTTCAAGTCAAGTACCAATTTAAGACCACAAATTTAAAGTCAGGTCAAAGTCAGGTTTAAAGACAACACATCTCATGTCAAATCCCAAGTCAAGACCAAGAAGCCCCAAGTCAAGTCTGAAGTAGAGGTCTTCTTTAAATATTCATATTTTTTACTTTTCCAAATCCACATGATGCACTCTTCACATAAGCATGAGTTGGATCCCCGGCGCAGCATTTATTTATAAAGAGAAAATACGTCACTTTGAATGCTGGTTCGCCTGTTATTCCCATTATTTCCTTAAAAGCAATGTGTGTGTGTGTGTGTGTGTGTGTGTGTGTGTGTGTGTCATTTACTGTCCCTAAGGTTGTGGCATGTTTGTACATATTGGGCATGTCCTGTCTTGTTCTCCCGGGAGGATTTATAATTTTAAAAAAAGGTAATTTACCTCTTTGAAATCTAGGATTACAGTTAAATTTGTTAGAATAAATGTTACTTGTTTCATTAAATGCTTTGCATTGTAGGAGGAAGTGCATCTCTGTCTCAACCTCACTTTTTTCTCCCTCTCTCTCTCTCTCTCTCTCTCTCTCTCTCTCCAGGTCTAGAGAAGGGCAGTCAGTACAGTTTCCAAGTATCAGCCATGACAGCCAATGGAACCGGTCCGGCCAGTGACTGGTACACCGCTGAGACACCGGAGAACGACCTGGATGGTAAGAACAGAGAGAGAGAGAGAGAGAGAGTGTGTGTGTGTCTGTGTCTGTGTCTGTGCATGTGCGTGTGTGTGTGTGACAGCAGTTATTTGTACAACAGCATGTAAATACCTCCACTCTCCCGACACACACATACATATTTAACCAGTCAAGGAGACGGATGGATGGAGGGAAAATTCCCCCCAGGGGAGGAGGAAGGGAGGAGGGGGAGGTGGAAGGAAGAGGAAAAGAGAGGAAAGGGAAGTAAGAGAGAGGGCCGCAGAGGAGAGACAAAAAAAGAAACATATTACACAAGATATTGTCAAAGAAATTGAAACACTTTACTTAAACTCCCTTATTTGTTATTTCTAAGCAGTATGTACAAATGTAATACATGGTTTTCAAGATCACAGAGATAGACAGTTTTTTGATCATGTAAAACAAAACATGCAAGAATTAAATCCCCCTTCCAATACCACCATGGATATAGAGCCACTCTGCCATCCATGCCAAAACAGTGATTTATGAACTTCAATATCCAACGGAAAATAATCTTAAAATGAGCATAACATGGTGTCAACATAAAACACAACGCTTTCAAGCCGGAGAGCGGCGTTCACTTCGCGCCGAAAAACAAAATACTTTCACCCAGGAAACACTTGTTCGTTACTAGTCGTTTTGGTGCCTAAACTTAATCTCGCTTTGCCAGACCTTCCACCACAGCGCTGCAAAGGAAGGTCTGGCTAGTCCACATAGCATTCCGGGATGGGAGAAAAATGTGGCCAATCACAATCGTCTATGGCAGTGCTAAGCCCCACTCTGAGCCACGGTGCCTCTGCAAAATAGCCTCGGGAAGGAACTTGTTTTGGTGGAACGTGTACGTTCAAAAGTTTGTTTTAGTTGTGCAACAGAAAACTCAGATTGGACAGATAGTCTAGCTAGCTGTCTGGATTTACCCTGCAGAGATCTGAGGAGCAGTTCCTGAGCATAGTCCTCAGAAATCCACCGGAGTTTAGAACGCCAACACAAAGGAAGCCCAAGGTAACGGACATCCAGCCTACAAGAGTGAAATCCGGCAGAATTTCCATCGGCAACGGAGCAATCCCAGAAGTGAAACGTTGTGGATATAGACTAACCTAAACTTAACTCTCATCGCCGCATGATGCTCACTTTTTCTGGCTAAACTTAACGGTAACCCTTCCTTTTACAGTCCCCTAATAAGCAAGTATTTACCTGGTAATTACATGGTAATAATATTACATTATTAGGTTATTATACATATTAACTACCACTGGTAATAAGTTGGTAATTATAGACAAACTACAGCTGAAGTACGAGGTAAAACCTCAAGTATTACTCGTCGATTCAACAAAGTACCATGTAGTTCTGACCGGTTTCAGATGGTAATAACACAGAACTTCAATATCCAATGGAAAGTAATCTCTTAATGGATTGACGTGGTGTCAACATAAAACACAGCGCTGTCACTTCATTTTAACCACGATCTTTTTCGTTTCGCTGCCTAAACTTAACTGTCATCACCATGTAACGCTCACTTTTTCTTGCTGAACTCCACTACCATGGCCATGAAAGGACCGTCATCTGGCGGTGCCTGTACCCGGCTCACAGTCACCTGTTGGCGGCTAAACAACTGTCGCTGGGAGCCGGCGTCCCGGAGCTCTGTAGCAGCTGAATACAACCAACAACTTCTGCTCAGATTTTATCCTTCTATCGCACTGACTACAGCATTGATCACTTTGGGGGTGGGGGGATACATGTTGTCCCTACCAGATATATAGTAAGTAAAGTAAGTGTTTATTAATGTATTTGAACATTTGAATAACTACTTCTCCTGTCAGCACCCATAAGGGGGGTGTTGTATTAATAGACAATGAATGACAACACAGTAAACACAGTTGTGACAACATAAATCATTAATCAGTCCATTCCATCTTTGTATACTGATTATAAATGCTAAATAGACGGGGTTAAAGTATAACCCAACATTAAATAAAAAAAAACTGTTTGCGAGGAAAGATTCTAAGTGGAAGTAAGTTAGAAAAAATGTCTTCCAAGTTTTTATTTGAAGATTTTTAAAGTGGCCATATTATGCTCATTTTCAGGTTCATAATTGTATTTTGAGGTTGTACCAGAATATGGTTTAATTATCCAAAAACACCATATTTTTGTTGTACTGCACATTGCTGCAGCTCCTCTTTTCACCCTGTGTTCAGGTCTTTATTTTTAGCTACAGAGTGAGACCGCTCAACTTCTGTACCATCTTTGTTGGGATTTGTACGTGCAGTAGCTAGGTAAGGCTCACAATTGCTAGCTAGCTGTTTCTCCAACTTCGGCCTGTACAAGGCAGGATTAGCCGGGAGACGTCTTCAAAACGAGGGCGCTTTTGTAGATTATGGTGAACTTGTGTGTGTTGTAGCAGTGTTTTGCCATTGAGAATGTTTCGGCTAGTGACGTAGAAAGCCGTGCAGATTTTGACCAGCTCACCCAGAGACTGAAGGCAGGACACATTCAGAAACCGTATCTCACTCAAAACAGCATGGATGGTTTTTTTTTTTCAAGTTTGTATGCAAGACACAAAATAACATCCCAAATCCCAGAAAAAGTGATTTTTTCATAATATGGGCACTTTAAAAAGTGCCCAAACACCTAGTCATTTTCTAGCAGGAAAAGTAGATATGTTGAGGATGTCCTGGTCAACAGGAAGCAGCTGAGATAAAAAAAAAACAAAAAAAAAACAGAACAAACACATCCATGCTAACTGTGTTTCCACGCCGGGGCTGAGGGAGACTCAAATCTCATTTCTATGGATTATCACTCAAGAAAGTGATATGAAGCGTCTCCCCCTGAGGACAGAGAGCACGCTAATCTGATCCAATCAGACGCTGGGAAATAACAGAAAGTGTCAGGGCTTATTAGGGCTTGATACAGTGCATAAGGGTGAGCTAACAGGGTGAGCTTTAGAGCTGTCGTGGCGGAGGACTACAGAAATACAGAGGCCAAGTCCCTCCTAGTGACATAACGTTCTGTGCCGAGGCTTCGAAGCGTGCCAGAAATCTCGGAAGTTGCCCGGGTAAGCGTATATCGAGGTGTGTATCGTTTTAGACAAATGACATCGTTGATGACATCCGAAGCCTCGCTGCCCGTCCGTACCACGTGACTGGTTTAGGAAGGGGGTTCCAATCCACACGGCTTTATTACATCCATGATCTACACGATCACATCCACGGCTCTCTGCCTGGTAAAACCCATGCCACTTTACAGTTTTAGGACAGCCTCACGGACAACTTCCGGGATTTCTCGATACACTCTTCGAAGCCTCGGCACAGAACGTAACATCACTAAATTAAGCTAAATAGCAACATGACAAACAATGTCAACTGTGTGGTAGAACAGTGTATTAGGTGCTAACAAATTAAAAGTTTCAACCAAACAAACTAATATATTTTATGGACCATTATGTGACTGCAACTTTAAAGCTGTAGTGCGTAACTTTTTGATATTAATGAACGTCCGTTACTTTCAAGCCATTACCAAATGAGTTGCAACAAAGCTAATTAAGACTATCAGCTCCACACAACTCTCTCTGGATTTCTCAGTATGACAATGTTCAGAAGATTGTGGCGTCCGGCGACATTCCCGCGCAGAAACTCAAGTGAAGACAATGACCTCTTCTGAAGAGTCCATGTTTGTTTTAATCCTCCGTGTCCTTAAGGGCCCTAGTGTAATGATCTCAGTGCACGGCGTTTAGATCGGCCCGATAATCGGTCTGTCCCTACTTACTACAATGGACTTGGTCTGTTAGTGGTTTCCATTTGTATGGAAGCCTGATTTTCCGAGGTCAAAGTCAGAACCCCCCCCCTTTCCGAGCTAACCCTAACTCGGACAACCTCGCAGTACCCCGAGTTCAAAATCCAACTTGGCTGCCCCATGCAGTAGTGAAAGCTTAGTAACATACAGTTATTAGCACTTCTGTGTTATTTGTGTCTCACTAAATCGGTCGTTCACACAGTCCTGTTCAACTTCTATCTGTGGACATGTTGTTACGCTGTTTGTATGCACAAAAAACAGCATAATGCGTTTTTATCAACCGGTATTGCTAACAATGGCTAACCTGGCTAGAGCTAATGAAAACAATGAAAAATCCGACTTGTAAATGAAAGGCATTCAGCGTCTTCTGAGTTCCGAGGTAAATGGAACTAGTGCTGCACAATTAATCGAAATCGCAACATGGATTAGTGCAATATCCAAAGTTGCAGAGGGGGTGCAATATTTGTTAAATGCAAAATATGTGTCAAACCATTCTGAATGAAGTATTGTGGTGCTGCGGAGGAATCCCGACCTACAAATCCTATCCTACAGGCTAAAGAAAAAAATATTTTTAATCTTTTAAATTTTAATCTTTTTCATTGAAAATGAGAATAACGGTACAAAAATGATGATTCCTTCCAATATCGTGAATCACACCGCCATCGCAATATCAGTCAAACGCACAGCCCTAAATGGAACGCATTATGAGTACCATCCACCTCCTGTTGTCTTCTTCTTTAATAATAATAATGATAATACATTTATTTTATATAGCGCTTTAAAAGGTAGTCAAAGGCACTTCACAAGGTGAAAACTAAGAAAAACAATAGCAAGATCAGTATAAAAACACCAGTAACAGCCTGAGCAAGTGATGTGGAAATTCTCAGCTGTTTGTTGGGACGTTTTCCCTGTCTGTGTTTTTTGCAGAGAGTCAGGTGCCCGACCAGCCCAGCTCGCTGCACGTCAGGCCGCTGCCCAACAGCATCATCATGTCCTGGACTCCGCCCCTCAGCCCAAACATCCTGGTCCGGGGTTACATCATCGGCTACGGAGTGGGAAGTCCCTATGCCGAGACGGTGCGAGTGGACAGCAAGCAGAGATACTACTCCATCGAAAACCTCGGTGAGGAAAAAGAATCCATCATTGCAAATGTACTGTACTTATCAACATGCAATATTTCTTGTTTCCATCCCCCGAGAATCCCGCTGCTCCTGCCGACAAAGTGCCCGTATTGACTCAGCGCCTCCCTGTCCCAGTAATTCATTATGATGATCAAATCCCCCATTTAATTACCATCAATAATTCAAAGAAATTTAATAAGGAAAGCTGCTTGAGGTGGAAATCTAATTGTGAAAAGGACGAATAAGAGAAAACATCCTCCCCAGCGACCACAACGAGCAATCTGCATACCAAAGAAGACAATAACAAATCGAGTACAATTTCTTATACGTGGATTGAAAATTTCCCCATCTCAAGTCTCATGATGGAGTGGTAATGAAAAAATGAAATCCAACTGTCGTGTTGCATACACACATGGGAGCGAGGGCGCATATGTACACGGCATTTATAATTCATGGTGATCATTAATTCATGCGGCGAGGGGGGAGCGGAGCCGGCATGTTTGTTTAACTGATGCAAGGGTTTGGCGCTACAAAGAGCGAAACGTACAGCATCGTGTACGTTGCGATAGGCGGCATGACAATCAGTTCAGACGTCTGCTTTCATCATGTCTTCAGGTACATCTGCCGTCTTCATGTTGACGGGTCAGAACTGAGCCAAGAAAGTCATGGTGTTTGGTGTTTTAAGTCAACATCGTCTTTCAGGCAGCGCTGCCTGGAAGGCACTAGGATTAGGCAATGGTTAGGGTTAGGGTTAAGGTTAGGGTTAGGTGCCTTGAATCGACGTTGGGGGCTTAAAACACCATTGAGCGAAAGTCACGTCCTTTAAACCCGGATTAAGTTTTCCAAATGAATTCTTAAACCTCAACCACAGTTATTTACTAGGATTTAGTTCTACGCTGGTGTGTTTTTGTGGAGGGGGGGGATTTTCCCTTTATGTGATAGTGACAGTGGATAGACAGGAAAGTGGGGGGAGCAGGTTGGATTTGAACCCGGGCAGCTGCAAAGGACTCAGCCTTCATGTGGCTGCACTCTACTGGGTGAGCCAAGGACACCTATAAGAAATGAAATGATAAGAAAGCAAGTTATTTCAAAAGTTGCATCTTAAAATGATAATGTACTACAGGCCTTCTCAAAGTCCGGACCAAGGTACGCATCCGGACCGAACGGCAAGTCTATCCAGACCCAGCCCATAGCTCAAGTATGAATACAATATCTTAGTGTAACGTTTTCTATTTTTAAATACATTTTAAGAACAAAAGTAGGTACCGAAAAATGTGGGAACCGGTACCAAATTTCAGGTAGCAGTATTGATTTAAAGTTAACCAGGAAAACCGAGTACTCAACTTGAATGTATGTTGCTTTGAAAATTCTAAGTGAGCTGATTTAATATTATTTTGTTATTGCCAATTGTTTCAGACCTCTGACCTTGAATAAAAATCAGCAGCGTATCTTTGCGTAATAAGTTTGAAAACCCCTAATTACTATGTTGTATTTACTTAATGCTCTCTATGTCTCTCTCTCGTCTCTCACTCGTCTCTCTCTCTCTCTCTCTCTCTGTCTCTCTCTCAGAGCCGAGCTCACACTATGTGATTTCCCTGAAGGCTTTCAATAATGCCGGCGAGGGAGTCCCACTGTATGAGAGCGCTGTCACTCGATCTCTGACAGGTATAATCACACACACTGATAATCACTGTAATGGGAATACATGGCTAATAATCACAGCCGTGTTTACAGCACACTGGTGATGGCTACATATACAGTATATGTAGCAGATATAATAACATGTTACATATCAGTGTACATAATGGGTATGTCAGTGTCAGTAACCTGAGTGTAACTGTAAGTGTGACTGCTGTGAGTGTGATGGCGATGTGGCTATAGTACTTTCATTAAAAGTGACAGCAGTGTACAGTGTAAGAAAAGATACACCATATCTACTCAATAAAAATGAGGCAACAGATTACAAGCAATATTATTAATTAAATTTCACATGGTTTGGTATTGAGTAAATATGAATTAAATGAGACCCTTAAAAGTTATCCATTTAATATGAGTATATTCGAATAGAAAACAGTACAGAATTAATTATATCTAAACAAAAATATTGAGTTGATTTGAAAAAGATAAACTCCCTAATGTGTAAATAGTACTAATACAAATTCATTTAATTCTACATATCAATGATATATAATTGAGTAATAATCATCTACATTAATCTGCACATCAATTTGAATTTAATCAATGCAATAAATTAAATCTAAATATCCTTTCTTAGGAATAACTAGTCTATGGCCCAGAAAGTACAGAACTTAACAAATACTCAAATAAGAATTTTATTAGCAATTCACCTTTGTGTTTTTGACTCATTGTAGTAGTGCTGGGCAGTATACCGGTATAGGGATATTAATTTCCCATATGATATGAATTTTTCACATACCGTAATACTGGTGCAATGCCGCAGAGAACGCTACAGCCGAATTTATGTATATATATATATAATAAAATCGTAAATCGTAAATTTCGATTAATTAATCTGAGAAAAAATAACGCGTTAAAAAAAATAACGCAGATTAACGCAGATTAATTCATTCCATATTGAGGTTTGACCCGGAGCCGTTCTAGCCACCATTGGACTGTAAAATGAAGGAGGGAGACGAGAATGTGCTGCCTGGATCATTAACTGGAACATTTACTTGTAAAAATCTTCTTCCTGCCAACCCTGGCTACCGAAATCTGGTGCCACTGATATGTCTGCTCTTCTCTCTGATGCTCTGAAGACGATACAGGCAACACAAACACCGCTGCATGTGACGCTAGTTAACACTATACTCGACAGCAGTTAAGGTTAGCCTACCGCTGGCTAGTTAACACTATACTCGACAGCAGCTAACGTTAGCCTACCGCTAGCTAGTTAACACTATACTCGACAGCAGCTAACGTTAGCTTACCACTAGCTAGTAGCTGGATTAAACACGGTTACAATGCTGACAGCTAACGCTGAACGGTGTAAAGTTTGACTGTGTTTTACTGTAGAGGACTGTGACTCAACAGCGGGATGTAACAATCTGCAGCTGCCGAGCTGCCGTCGGAAAAACAACACAGACGGTGCGTTCAATGAAACTGGTAAACTACATCTTCATGGTGCATTTGAAGTTATTGTAAATGTCCTTGGTGGTTGTTTTTGTCGTTCAACAGCAATTTACTAGTGAAATAAGTTATTGTTATCGTTATACATTATTATTAAATCATTTAATTTTGACCATATGGCCTCAGCAATAAACAAGCCGTTCTTTAATGTCACCAACTGTTGTTTAGTACCCTTTGTTTTCTTTTCTTTTTTTACTTTCTTAAAAAGTATCAGTCAGGCACCGTTAATTATGTATGCGATTAATTTCGATTAATTAATCACAGAGTCTGTAATTAATTAGATTCATTTTTTTAATCGCTTGACAGCCCTAATATATCTATATATATATATATATATATATATATATATATATATATATATAATGATTATTAAAACATACCGGATGTACCAGTTGCCTAATTTGTGTCCGTCAAGTTGGCAAGTACATTGATTAGCCCTACATAGTTATCTAGTGTGATTGATGGAAGTTGTTAAACACTATACAACCCTAATCAGGTTTATATTGCAAGGAGTATTGACAAAAAACACACATACAAGGCCGAGGTATAAAAACGCCATTTTCAGCATTACATTACATTAAACAGAATTAAAGCTTAGAATCAGCCCTCTCCCTATCTGTTGAAAAGCAAGCACAGGGAAAATGGATCCCTGCAGAGTGGATCAATCCTGTTGATATTTCTCAGAAATGTTTAGCTCTGTGTAGGCCTACTGGCCACATGCCAATGTGATGAGTCATGAGTCACGTGTTTAATTTAAGGCGACTCTCCCCTACTCACCATATTTATGTCAGGTAACCAGTAGCAATAGAAGTAGCAGTATTGGCTGTTACAGCAGTAGCATTAGCAGTGTGTAGCAGTGTGAGTGCCCCTCTTTTAGCCAGGGGCGGTGCTAAAGGGTTGGTGAATAATTTATATTAATTTATAATTTAATTATTTAGCAGAATTACTTCATGGTGTTCTATTCTATCCAAATATTTCCTATATTTTTAAGCAGATTTTCTATGCTGTATTCTCATCAAATGCCCCGACTGATTTTGGTCCCCCCCCCCCCTGTGCCACCCCACTTAAAAAGTCCTGGAATTGCCCCTGGCTTCGGCAGATTTAGTAGCAGTTGTAGCACTAATGGTCTACACACATACGGAATCAAAAGCTGGAGCAGTGAATTGTGAATATGATGCAGCCCTGCGCCCCTGCTGAGCTACAGAAATTTAAAAAGCTCAGATTAACACTGTCATTTTGGGGTGGAGATGAGAAAAATATGCTCTTTGACACAATGTTCACGTCTCCACTCTGCTAGAGGATACAGGACCGCAATGTTGATCAGTCGAGCCCGCTCAGGCGTCTATGCTGTATTAAAAAAGTTTCAACAACACATACTGTGTATAAAAAAAAAAAAGAGAACAACTAGCAACTAGGGCTGCACAATATATTGTTTTTTTTATCGTCATCACAATATCAACCGGCGCCATATACACATTGCGAAAGGCTGTGACATATCACGATGGACACAAAACAGATGTATTTGTGTCAGTTGAAAGGAAATATCAGTAGTGGTTGAAGTGGTGCCTTTTATGTTTAATATAATTTCCAATTTGTTCAATAAAACAAAGTTGGAAACAATCTCCTTTAATTTGTTTTAAAATTATTCATTTACTGTATTGTAGAAGAATATTGAAAGCAGCTGAAATGCAGAACTGAGTACACTTTAATATCGGTTTATTTATCGCGAGTTATATATTGTTTTCGGGATATTCAACAACATTATCCGTATGTGCAGCCCTAACAGCAGCACGCACGCACGCACGCACACACACACACACACACACACACACACACACACACACACACACACACAGTAGCATCACCTTTAGCACTATAGCTGTATAACTTTTTTGTTTCTTTGAATTTTAAAAAGGCTTTTTTAACATCAGGGGCAGGGGACTACAGACGAAAAATAGCCTTTTCGCTAATTCTGGCTTTTTTAACCCATGGGAAATCATGTGTTTCATTAATTTGCACTGTCCCCTTTGATAAAATAAACTGAGCTGAACTGTAGCATTTTTGTGATAGTAGCAGCCGTAACAGTGGTAATAGCAGCAGGCATTGAACTAAGATAAAGCAGCATATTGGTGACTGATGCTCGTTTGTCCAGCCGAGTCTCAGGAGCTTAGGTATTGTTTTTGATTCAGCTTTGTCCTTGGAGCTCCACTCTAAGCAATTAGCTAGAAACTGGTTCTTCCAACTGAGGAATATTTCCAAATTAAGAACACTAGTGTCAATGGGTGAGTTGGAGATGATCATTAATGCTTTCATTTTCCTCTCGCTTAGATTACTGTAACAGTCTTTTTACCTGTTTGAGTAAGAAGGAGCTTTACCGTCTCCAGGCTGTTCAGAACTCCACTGCAAGGATTTTAACTCACATTAACAAAAGAGCACACATCACGCCTGTTTTAGCAGCACTTAGCTGGTTACCAGTCCAGTATAGAATTCAATTTAAAATCCTGGTCCTTACTTTTAGAGCCCTGCACGGTCAAGTTCCTCCCTACATCTCTGACTTGATTCAGCTTCACACTCCCACCCGGAGTCTGAGGTCATTAGGTTAGAGCCTATTAGTGGTTCCTCGCACTCATTTTAAAACTAGAGGGGACCAATCATTCCAAGCAGTGGCTCCTAGGCTGTGAATGACTTGCCTCCCTCTCTACGTTGTATGAATTCTGTCGAATCTTTTAAAAAGCAATTGAAGACTCTGCTATTCAAGCAGGCTTTAAGTTAGTCAAGGGGTTTTTTATGGTTTTTTGTTATGTTTTCTATTTGTATTTAAATTGTTTTGTACTACATTTTGTGAAGCACTTTGTGATTTTTATCTGTGAAAGGTGCTATACAAATAAACTTTACTTACATACTAATTATAAGCAAGAGTAGCAGTAACCGCAGTATTAACGGCATTAAGGTAGCCGTAGAAGTAGCTGGTTTCCTAAATTTGTCTTGGTTTTGGGGACACGATCTGTACTATTTACTACCAGCTGTGTTTGAGTCGATATGTAGGAGGACTCTGATTCAGGAGGAAAGATTTTGAACTGGCAGTTTGACATTCAGGCCTCAATCTGAATCCAACAGCACTGGGTCCTGAAATATTCATCCTTAGGAAAACGTTACACAAATCAGTCACAACCGTGTGTGTGTGTGTGTGTGTGTGTGTGTGTATAACACGTATGAATTGTAACAATGTGTGCGTATCTATTTCTATATGGTGTGTGTAATGGCTGACGCCCATTGCATTACTGAATGTGTGTGAGTGCGAGACTCATTAGCTCTTCCTGCAGACTATGGGCTGTAGAAGTGAGATAAATGAAACACATCCAGCTCTCCTCCAAGTTTCGTCTTATGAATTAAACAGCCGGCCCTGCAGCTGACATAAATCCTTTATTACTCTCATAAAAATGCCACATTTCGGAGGTTTTTCGACCCCTTGTGACGCGATGATAGTCACAGGAAAAACCAGCTCAGAGACCAGTCCGCTTACCACAGTTTATTCACCTTCATTACAGGATGTTTTTATAGTGAACTCAAAAAAAATTATCATTGTCTTTGATTGAATTTTCTTGAATAGGAAAAGGGATGAGCAATAAAGAAGGAGAGCATGATAGGGGGGATGACGGTGTGATATGGATGAGAGAGAGAGAGAGAGAGAGAGAGAGAGAGATTTGATGGATGTTAATTATTGCTCATGGAAAGAGGAGGGAAGCAGAGAAAGAGACACGGCAGGGAGAGAAAAGTGATGGACACGGAGAGAAAGAGGCTTGAGATTAGAGGGGCGTGGGATGAAGAAAGAAAGGATAATACATTAGGACACAGGTGTCTATAGCCACACGGAACTATGAATCTCCCACAGTCAAAATCGAGATTTAAAGGTCCTATGACATGCTGCTTTTTGGATGCTTTTATATATAGGCCTTAGTGGTCCCCTAATACTCTATCTGAAGTCTCTTTTATATAGACCTTAGTGGTCCCCTAATACTGTATCTGAAGTCTCTTTCCAGAAATTCAGCCTTGGTGTAGAATTACAGCTACTAGAGCCAGTCCCACAATGAGCTTTCCTTAGGATGTGCCATTTCTGTGTCTGTAGCTTTAAATGCTATTGAGGAGGAGAGAGGGGGGGCAAGGTGGAGGGTGGGGGTGTGGCCTTGACCAACTGCTACTTTGCTTGGTGTCAGTACCCGATCCGTACCGCCTGTAAGATCCATTCTGCGCATGCGCATAATTCAGCGCATGCGCAGAAACTCAACGTGTTTTACGACACTGCCTGATCAGTTCTACGCTTGCGCACAGCTCTGTGGTTACCGGAAGAAAACATTAGACGGTGACAGTAGACCGTTATGATGGCAGAGATGAAGTTTACAAGGTGTTTGCTGGAGTTGCTTAAAGTATCTGTTAATGATATACGGAGGGTCGTCTGGCCATCCAGTGCAACACCATGTAGCAAATTAAATAAAGCCTTGAAATTTTACGTTTCATCATTTCTTTGCAACTTTGAAGGTAATTTGCTAACGCTAGCTAGCCTGAGCTAGAAGACTTCCTTTGGTGTTTTAAGTCATGACTCCGTCCTGCTTCAGGTTAATCATGCTTTAAATAAAGTTTAAGCATGTGTATATACCTCTCACTTTATGTGTTTGTACTTTTATGAAAGTATCAGGTAAAAACAGGGCTACAAATGAGATCTCTGTGAGAGACCAGCATACTCCTAGCAAACTATTATGTAGCTCAATGCTGGACATTTCACCCCAAATTCCGGTCACTTTACTGTATTTGTATTTGTTTAGTATTTGGTTTAGAAGCCTTTATTGGTGATTTTTTATGGTACAAAGTCCTGCTACATACGTACATATATAGCTAGCTATATATGCTCCGCTATGTCGTGTTAGCATGCAGCTACAATAGTTAGCTATGAGTATGCTAACGTTAGATTGTAGTGGAACGAAGCAGCACTTTCTAACGTCACAAATCGTAGGTAAAGGCTTCTGAACCAAACACTACACAATCGGACATGTTTCAGCAGGAATGTGACCCGGAATTGGGCAGAATTTAACAACATTGTCAGCTAAGATGACATGTTTACTGCCGTTAGCATGTAGCTACTATAGTGTTTACTGCCGTTAGCATGTAGCTACTATAGTGTTTACTGCCGTTAGCATGTAGCTACTATAGTGGTATACAGCAGTGGTGTCTGGAAGAGCTGTCATCCCGTCTTCGAAAGGACACTAATAGCTATGTACGTTTACACTTTATCGCATTAATAATATACAGTCTATGGTTATTAGTCAAGACGAAGTATTAAAAGTAAAAACATTAACATAAACAACACAACAACGACATCGCTACATGGTTTTGGATCAGTGACAACCATAGACTGTATACAGTCTATGGTGACAACAAGTCTTGATTGTTTGTATGACTATTGTATAATAAAGATTTAATACAAAAGTTGTGGTGTTTGGTCGTAAAGTGTTTCAACGCATGCGTGGTACAAATCGCACAGGGACATTGTTAGTTTTCTACTACGAAATCATGCGCATGCGCAGAATGGATCTTACAGGTGGTACGGATCGGGTACTGACACTTGTTTGCAAGCCATGATGTCTCTCTCTTTCTCATGAGCGGGCAAAGCAGAGAAAGGGGAGGTAACCTTTCCCCTTATGACATCATAAAGGGAAGATTCCAGATCGGCCCATCTGAGCTTTCATTTTCTCAAAGGCAGAGCAGGATACCCAGGGCTCGGTTTACACCTATCACCATTTCTAGCCACTGGGGGACCATAGGCAGGCTGGGGGAACTCATATTAATGTTAAGAAAACTCATAAGTGAAATTTCATGCCATGGGACCTTTAAGAGATGTTTATAGACAGATAAAAACACATACACATGTTGAGAGTTATAAAGAAAACGCTTTAGACTTTTGCTGAAACAGTGTATGACAATACATCTTTACACTGTACAGCATAGGGATCAGACTCCACTGCTGCTGCCCAGACTGAGTGTACTTTCAGAGACTTCCTCCAGACACGTTTAGAGATATATAGATAAATAATCTGCTTTGAATAATAATTCTGTCTGATATGGGTTTCCTGGGTACCTTGATCTCCCTTTTTTGATAAAGCAATTTAAAATAAGTTCATTCACTTAATTCTACTTCAAAAATGAAGTACGCTGATTTCCTGGTTTGCTCAGTGTTCTATAGGTGATACATCTGTGCTGGGGGTGATCGATTGGTTCTTTAAAGGACTGGTACCAGGTCGCAGCATGTAATCACATCTGGAGATCTAAAGACATATGTTAACACATCTGGAGTTCTATAGACATGTTAACACATCTGGGGTTCTTTAGAAATATGTAATCACATCTGGAGATCTATAGACATATGTTAACACATCTGGAGTTCTATAGACATGTTAACACATCTGGAGTTCTTTAGAAATATGTTAACACATCTGAAGATCTATAGACATGTTAACACATCTGTAGTTCTTTAGAAATATGTTAACACATCTGAAGATCTATAGACATATGTTAACACAACTGGAGTTCTATAGACATGTTAACACATCTGGGGTTCTTTAGAAATATGTAATCACATCTGGAGATCTATAGACATGTTAACACATCTGTAGTTCTTTAGAAATATGTTAACACATCTGGAGTTCTATAGACATATGCAAACACATCTGGAGTTCTTTAGAAATACGAATACACCTCTGGAGTTCTACAGAGGAACAAACACACATCTGGAATTCTTGAGTGATGTGTATACACATCTGGAGTCATTTAGAAAAATGTAACATCTGGAATTCTATCAAGAAGTTTTATTAAGAATTCTTTAAAGATTCGTAGACATATCTGGATATTTTTTTAGGTTTAAAAAGTCATCGGGAGTTCATATGGAAACACGTGAAGTTGTACAGAGACACACAGTCTCACATGTGTTGTAGTGTGACAGTCAGGAGTTGATAAGCTGAGACCCTGAGGGCTGAGACAGAAACTAAACCCATTACTGTTCTGACAAGGTCATCAACAGTGACACACACATAGATAGACATTTACACACACACACACACACACACACACACACACACACACACACACACACACACACACACATACACACTTTCTGGCTCGTCATTCCAGGACAGCCTGAACTCTCTGTCGCTTTATGGTGGAAGGATGCTGAGAGATTTTTTTTTTTTTTTTTTACGAGAGCTTTAAAAAACGTCTCGTTAACGGCGGGATCCTTGTTAATATACTGCCTCGTCCTCGCCTCACCGCCCACACACTGCAGAGACTGAACTGATCCTCAACCCACCGTCACGCTCCCATTTAATCAAGGACTGGAGGACCGCAGAGAGAGAGAGAGAAGGAGAGGAGGGAGATGGAGGGGGGGGGAGTAGGAGGCAGAGGCAGAGAGGAATTGTGGGGGGATAAGCAATGGGTGGAAAAGTAATGGAGAAGAAGATAGGAAGGAAGGAAGGAAAGACAGAGGGAGCGATGGAAGTTTAGAGTTTAGTGGGAGGAGTATTAAATGAAGGAGGAAAAGAGGGAGATATGCAGGACGGCTGATGGAGCAGGAAAGGAGTGCAGAAAAAGGAGCAGATGGAGTGATGTGGATAGTAAGGGTGTAAGGGACGGAGGGAGGCGGAGGATGAGGCGTGTCCTCCGTCCTCATCAGTATTCAGTCCTGACTGGAGCTGTATTGTGATGCTGGACGACCAGTTCAACCACGACACCGCCCGCAGCAGCTCGGCACGCAGCTCCAAACACCTCTTTCATCGCGCTCTCCCTCTCTCTCTCTCTCTCTCTCACTCTCTCTCGTTCTCTCTCTTGTTCTCTCTCTATCTCTCTCTCTCTCTCTCTCTCTCTCTCTCTCTCTCTCTCTCTCAATTTCAATTTCAATTTGCATTATTGGCATAACAAAATCAATACACCTGTGTTGCCAAAGCATAGGAACAAACATACAAACAAACACGAACAAAGAGTAAATACATCAGATATAAGAATACAAGTAAACAGGATAATAATGATATAATTGCAGATAATAAACAAATTCTGTGCATGTCCTTCAAAAGGTACGTTGAAACAATAATAATATAAAAAAAAACCACACACAATTCTCTACTTATTTTGCCTTGTATCGTGGCAGGAGAAGACATATTTAGCTGCTAGCCATGTCATACTTTTATCTTCTTCCCCTAATAAAAAAGGAAGCTTTTTGTCCTCAGTGTAGGCAGTGAAGCCAGCTATGCGTTTTTAAAATTTTTTGAAAGATCTGGTTCTCTCTCTCTCTCTCTCTCTCTCTCTCTCTCTCTCTCTCTCTCTGGTTTAAATTATGGAATCATGGAAACCGAGTGAAAGGAACATTTTCCAACAGCATATTTTCCTTGTGGATTTGGGTCTTACTGTAATAGCTTTCTCCATCGTTTCCTTCAGTACTCAGTACATTGTACTCCCCTACACAGGAATTGAGATTTGGGAGCAATGTGACATTTTCAAAAAGAAGTCGCTCAGTTGTGGTTTTGACCCACATGGTAATAGAAAACCCATTTGTACCTGTAGACCACTTTGGCCTGACAACAGTCCAGATTGTGCATATTGTGTGTGTGTGTGTGTGTGTGTGTGTGTGTGTGTGTGTGTGTGTGTGTGTGTGCGTGCGTGAGTATTACATAACTGTCTAATCTAGGCCTGTAACAATTATAACATAATTGTCTAATTGTCAATTATTATAATCGCGGTGTCTTTGTTTACAACATTAGCTAAAGTCTTAAGGGGTTTGATTGTTTATGGTGGTTCTTGATTTTGTTTAGGTATGCCAAATTGTAATTCTACAAGTGATTATTGGTCGGACTATATATTTGTATTATTATTTCAAATGTTAGTTGTTGGCACTTGGCCCTATACACGTTCATAGAAACAAGGGGGGATACAGTTAGAAAAAATTTTTTATGATAATAAAGAGGCATGGTTTACTTCATAGGGTGTGTGTTATTATATTATCTGGGTCACATGACAGTGATATATAACAAAAGATGAATCCTGGAATTCATTCAAAACTTTTAATTTGTTTGAAAAAGTGATAAATATTTTTTAAACTTGACTGAAAGAGACAATTATATTGTTAATTGCAATTATTTCTGAGACAATAAATTGCACAGTAACTTTTAGAATTGTTACAGCTTTAGTCCAATCCAATTTTTTTTACATAATCGCCATTTCCTTGTTTGACCGCATATTAATTGCTGACATTAGCTAAGGTACTAAGGGGTATGACTGTTGATGGTAATTGTCAGTTTTATTGTCATTAGTGTCATTTTCTGACACAAACTGGAGCAACATTTTCAAAAAACGTTTTTTCTCTTTCACAGATTTATTAGTATCATTTATTTTCCCCATATATTCTGTTGTTACTTTGAAGCTGTGATTCTATTGTTTTATTTATTTAATTTTAATTTAGTCGCAGTCCCTTATTTCTTGTTCATTTTTTCACCTTCATGCAGTCTCAGTAGGTTGTAATATTTTGGTACGAACAGTACAACAATCAGGAACAGACCTCATACAGAGATATTCCTGCATTAAAAATCATCATCTCCAGCTGCCCTGCAGGCTTTGTTACCTATTGAATGCAGTCATCTAAAAAATAATGAGTCAGTTAAAAGTTATGACAGTGACTTAGCAGTGAACCCGAAAACAGCGTTGCTTAGTTTACAACTGTACAACTGATGGCACATGATATATATTTTAAATTACTTACTCTGCTCTAAAACTTTCCAGGTTTCTGAGACTTGCAGGTGTTGTGTTTCAGCTCGTACTGCCGTGTTTCGTCATTTGCCCCTCTGTGGATCTGATGCTCCACTTCCTGTTTGAAGTAACGCCCTTGAATCTCCCACTGTCTTCTTACTCTTTGTCTTTCTCTTCTCTCTCTCCTCTTTTTCACTTCCTCATCCATCCACTCCTCCTTTCCTTCTTCCCTCGTCTTGAACAAAACATGGCTGCCTGCTGCATCTCACTTCCAAACTTGCATGTCATCTTATGTATTTATTATGTGTTTTTGTTTTGTACACGAACACGTAACCCACCTGTATTATTCGGAATATATGCTTGTGTCACTCTCGTCTGCATATATAAATCTTCATTATCACACGTCATTACACTGGATGATTTCATTAATTATCCCCAAACACCCTGGTTGCCGTTAAAAACTCCCCCCCTCAGACCCCATAGACCCATCTGAGGATGACCTCTTCCACCTCTTTGATAAATACCCCACTCCCATGCCAGACACCAGCACTCCCATGATCCCCCCGGTGGGGGTTCAAGCCGTTGCTCTGTCCTCGGACTCGGTACGCGTCTCCTGGGCCGACAACTCCATGACCAAGAACCAGAAGGCGTCTGAAGTCCGATACTACTCCGTCAAGTGGAAGACCAGCTACTCCACCAGTGGAAAGTACAAGGTAAAAACGCGGACGTTAATGTGCAGCTGTTCTACATCGCTCACAGTTTAGTGTTATCTCTGCCAGAGGTGTGGACATGACCCGGACTCGAGTAACAGCCAAAACACACCTGGCATGGAAGCGCTGCGAATAGCCGTGAAGCGGAGCTATTTTAATTTTGCCGCCCATGTTATCCAATCTGTCCGTTCATACCGGCTTCGATCCTGCAGCAATTGTTTCAGAATCACCTCTATTTCTTCTGGCGAGCAAATGTGTCAAGCCAGGCAGGTAATCATATATAGGAAGGCCACAGTGCAGCTGGATACTTTCCAAAAATAAAACATAGTGTATTTTAAAATAATAGGTTTATGGTGATTTTGACTGTCTTGACTTCTTAGCTTTGTCTACAGCGAGACACGTGATCAGACACACGGAGAGAGAGACCGACTAACGGACAGAGAGAGAGAGTGACACACACAACAGAGAGAGAGAGAGAGAGAGAGAGAGAGAGAGAGAGAGAGACACACAGCCGAGAGTAGCTTTGTGACCGACGCGGAGAAATGCGCGTATGAATGGCCAGACGCGCGATCAGGCACAAATCTACGCTTCGCAGCTATTTGCGGCACTTCAGCGTGCGCTGTGTTTTTGCTGTAAGACTTGAGTCATGTCATAATGACTTTAGACTTGACTTGACAAACTTACGTGTTATGACTTGGGGCTTGACTGTCTTGACTCTGCACTTAAAACTAACCTGTCAACAGTCATTATGACTGGTGAGGGATTTTGAACAGTTTAAGACTTGGACTTGACTTGGGACTTCATTTTGGACTTCAAAAGATGTGACACTTGCAAAACAATTACTTTGTCCCACCTCAAGCTCAACATTTGCAAGCTGTCAAAAGTTGAAATTATAATCTTATATTTTGTCCACAATGAAATGCACAAGTTGTTGCATACATGTCTATTATATATGTTTTTGTCTTTTTCAGAAACATTTATTGATTAAGACTTATCAGCTGACAGAAACAGCTTAGATTAAAACGTAACCTAGAATCATTTTGATTGTATTGAAAACAAAACAAAATGCGTTACTGGTCTTGCTATGTTCTGGTGAGACTTCTTTTTTAATAGACTTCAGAAAAACTTTAACAACAATCTGAACTCTGCTTTAAAAACACTGGAAATCTATACAAGGGCAGGCAGCCGGCTCACCTTATTGAACTGCAGCTGTGGGCAGACAGAGAGAGAAGCCTTTCCTTCTTATTCTGAAATAGGACAAACAGAAGTCTGCTCTCAAAGTGAAAACATTACCCCGAGTTATGCAGCTGCTGGGGTTAATATTCACTGATGTTGAAGTCTTAGATAAAAAATTATCTTTAAAGTGCAAACCAGAGGCCACAAGATCTCAACAACAGACATGAAAAAAATAGCTTGCATGACAGACACTCTCAAAGTTTTATGAGTCTCTGGCATTATTTATTTTATTATGTCTCAAATTTGTCTTCTTCAAAGGTAAACATATCTATATTGCATGCTATAGTCATTATATATATATATATATATATATATATATATATATATATATATATATATATAAAATTTCAACAGCAGCATCAGTCTTTTGACTTGACAAATATTGTCATATTCATCTTCACTTTTATTCCGAAACCGTTCAAATTCTACAACTTTGTTGTGTGTCTAGTCTGCAGACACCACGGCACTCAGCCACACTGTCACCGGCCTCAAACCAAACGCCATGTACGAGTTTGCTGTCATGGTAACCAAGGGTCGCAAGTCCAGCACCTGGAGTATGACAGCGCACGCCACAACGTATGAAGCAGGTAGGTCTCTCAGACACACACACACACACACACACACACACACACACACACACACACACACACACACACACACACACACACACACACACACACACACACACATGTGTTTCTAGTTTTCGGATCTTGTGAGGACCCTATTGGCATTACGCATACCAGGGCCCCTTTAAAGAAAACATCAAAGGCTTGTTGATTGTTTTTGTTTCTTGTGTCTAAGGGTTGATGATGGAAACAACTGAGCAATTTCCATGACAACTCAGCAAACTCCATATGCTGAGGAAGACTGTAAGATGCATTTCAAAAGTCTGGACAAAGGTAGTTCAAACAGAGAAACATCAGAGAAATTACCATTTATAGCAACTGGATATACAATTATATTTGGAGCTGATGGTCCTGCTCTTTGATGAAGTTTTTAAGAAAGTGAGCAACATCAAGTTCTGCTGTAGATAGAATCCACACTAACATACTGTAATGGTACAGAATCAGAGATAGTTATAGAATCCCCACTAACATACTGTATAATATTACATAATCAAATATAAACAGTGGTGGGATGTTACTAAGTTCATTAACTTAAGTACTGTACTTAAGTACAAATTTGAGGTATTTGTACTTTACTTGAGTCTTTTTTTTTCCTGCCACTTTCTACTTCTACTCCGCTACATTTCAGAGGGAAATATTGTGTCATGAGCCAAGCAAGAGTTTGTTGTAGTAACCAACGTAATAATAACATTGATTCATATAGCGCATTTCATGAAACCCAAGGACGCTTTACACAAGTACAGGGGGACAAGGGAAAAGAAAATAGTAGGCCAACACAAACACGGACTAAAAGGAATAAAACGTCAGCGCCAAATGGAAGGTGGGGGTATTTAATCTAGGCTACTGACCTGACGTACATCCACATTGCGCAGACTAGAGTTATTTAATGAATGAAATAGACATATTACATACCTGAGGGCCAATTCGGGGATGTTTTTTAATCATTTACAATCCCTTAATTGTCTCCATTTGTTGAAAGCCCAACCAAGTGTGACTCAGGTTTGGCCTGTCGTCTGTCTTTCCCATTTTGTTGTCCTTTGTTTAATTTCCTTCTTTTCTGTGATGGCCCTGCCTCAGTATCAGCCATAACTACAGCAGATAACTTCTAAAATAAAATTAAAATACAATTAGGCCTATATAAAGAAACTGCCTGCTACCTTTTACCTGCATACTCACTAACACAGGCGTTATGCCAACATCTGTGACCCATCAGAATGTGTGCCCTGTAGCGCTGTCTACCTGCCGAAAATCATTTTGTGACTTTGCAGGAAAAATCTGACCTGGGCAAAGGCATTAATAAAAACTATGTAAAAATAACGTTCTTTTCAGTGTTAGTCTCGTTTGCTGTTACAGATCATTTATGATCATCAGATGGAACATTACACAGTTTAAGAAACATTTAAAAGTTACTTATAGTCACTTTTTCAATGCAAGACTTTTACTTGTATTTTGACGGTGTGGTATTAGTACTTTTACTGAAGTAAAGGATCTGAATACTTCTTCCACCAATGGTAAAAAAACATACATTAATGTCGACCAAAATAAAATTTCAGGTTGTAATGGCCACGCTTCACACCTTTGTGAATATGATTGGATGATACTAGTCAGCTGGTGGCCAAACAGCTGGGGCACGTTCAATCTTAAAACAGTGTGCACCGTTTTCCTACAGTTTCCTGGTTGAACGATGTTTGTTGAGTGTGTCTCTCGTTTATTGGCTGTGTCACAGGGGATACCCAATCAGCAGAGACGTGTTTGTAAACTGGTGGTAATAAAAAGGCAAGGCACTTGCGCACACACAGGGTGTTCAACACACCCCCATTTCAGTTTAAAAAAACGTGTTGCTACGTTTTGTCGGGGCTGAACGTGGCCCTGCTGAATGAGCTACTGATAGTGAATCATGAATGAAGCTGCTAATGCCAATCAGCTAATACACGTTTGACTTCAGTGCTCTGTCTGAACTAACACTATCCATTGTGTAAAGTTTTAGAATTGTAGTAAGTGGGTGATTCTTTTTTTCAGGTGTAATAGCATTTTCCTCCATCACTTCCTCTTCACTGACACGTAAATCACTCAGCTGAACACAGACAGTGGATTCGTTTTTTTTGAGGATGTGTTAAAAGTCATTCCTGAACCCTCAACTTTCAGGGAAAAACAGGGATACACTGGATAAGGGCAGGTTCAGGAAGCATGGGTTCACCAAAACAAAATGGGGGTGGAACTTTTTTTATCTTCTTATCCTCCCCGAACAGCGATTACTTTAATAACAATGCAGAGAAATCCTGTTTAGGTTCAGTGAGGTGTGATGCAGAAACTCCACTCTCCCCCACAACAAGGTGACAACTGTGTGCAACAATGAAAACCCTACCGCACACTGAAATCCAAATGTCAAGGTATCCCTTTCAGGATGTTTACAATCATGTTTGTTGGATTTGTCACCCAATTAAGCGTGAACAGCATTACCCCCGCCGGCTCCCCGGGGCCTGCTGGAATACATTGACATTCAAAGTGAGCAGACGGACTGAGCCCACTCAGTCCCTGCAGTGATCCACCAGCTCTGGACTCCCAAACACTGACCACATTTTCAGAGGAAAACAGATAAAGCTGCACTGCAGCTCAGATGACCTCTGCCTTACTGTTTTAATAATCACCCACAGAGTCCAAAAAACACCAGCTGAGGGACATTATATTTCATATAGATTTTTACCTACATAATCTTGAAAAATACTGACATTACATTTGCTGTGGATTTTCCCACTCCCCAGAGGATGAATCCTAATGATTTTGGTTCTCGCCTGACATGTCCTTTAGCGCCACCATCAGGACATTTTCACTTATTGTTCAGTTAGAACTATGAAAATATAATGTGCAGATTGTCGTGCAGTTTTCATGCATCCCAGAGGCTGAAACCTAGACACCATCCTTCTCCAACCTTCGCCTATATCAGGTGTATGAGGGTTATATTTCCATATTTTGAACTGTACAATAGGTGAAAATGTAGTCCTGATGGTGATGACAGAGGACAGGTGTAGTTCTGCTTAATTTAAAATTCAGGTTATTTTTGTAACTGGAAAGTACTCCTTTAACGTCCACCTTTTAAAATATACCTGTGGCATAACATTGAATCCATTTGATGGCTGCTTCACTGTAACCAATGGCTCTTCATTTACAGAGTTCATGTAATTCCCAACATACTGTAGCTCCTCCGACCTGTCAGATCACTCAGAATAGGCCGTGTGGGTGTTCAGGGCCTTTAATTGGCACGAACAGTAATTCTGTGAGATGTTTTGAAATTGGTTGATGTCTCATTTGAATCCAAGCTGCGTTGTCCGTTAAAAATATGATTTTGGTGATGCAGATCAGGCTGAGTAGTCAACCAATCAGTAGGATTAGAAACCAAAGAATGCTGGAACCACTACTTTCCCCAACAGGTATATGCACATGTATTGTATGTCTGTATAAATGAGAAGTACAGGATGTCGCCTACACTAACGGGTTCATAAGGAGCTTGTGATTTCCTCCAACACGTCAAGCCAGATTTAACAAGCTGTTTCATTAGCCAACACTGGGATGTGAGCTTTGAAGCCTGTCCTGGTGAGAACCTTAAAGGAGACCTATTATGTTACAATGTCAGAGGTTCATATTAAACATGGCCAAAGCTTCAAATAATGAGGTAACTGTATGTAAAAGGGGATTCCTTTTACATACAGTTACTGTGAGCAAAACCTCAGATTTCAGAACAGTTTTTTTTCTACTCTTGACTCTTTCTTTATACGGTCATCAGCTCCAGGCATATTACTGCAGTGTGTACATTGCATACACTGCTAGATGTACTGTAGCTACATGCAAACATCAGGGAAACCTGTAATCTTGGTTGAAGGTTTTGTTAAGTTCTCCCTAATTTCGGATCACATTCCTGCTGGAACATGTCCGGCTGTTTAGTTTTTGGTTTAAAAGCCTTTATCGGTGTTCTTTCACAGTAGAAAGTGCTGTTATACTCCATTACAGTCAGACCTCGGCTGCAAAGGACGACACAGAACACAGATGCGGAGACCCGGAAACGCTGACCAATCAGAGCAAACAGGACTTTTTAGGGAGGGGGGGCTTAAAGAGACAGTCGCTCCAAAAGAGCATCTCAGACAGAGGGGGAATACAGGTGCAGCAGGTATGAGAAAAATAAAGTGTTTTTAAAGCATGTAAACATGCTCTAGTAGAAACACAAAATACAAGTATGACTCTGAAAATGAGAATAAAAGGTCACCTTTAAAAACTCTAACTCCATGGTGAAAGTTGGGAGAAAAAAACTGAGGCCCGCGTGCTTGTTGTTTTCGCAACAGGAGCAATACAACAGGGCTGTCCAGGAAAGTGACTGCAATTATCTTCTGTGCAGTTTTCTCAAATTCAACCAGAGGAGATTATTTGAATACAAGAAAGTCACACCAAACCCACAGACCAACTGAACTGTTGTTAGATTGTTGTCAGGAACTTCAGCTAAAGAACCTCCTACGTACTTTCGCTCAATTTTCATTTTCCTTCAGTACGTCGTCTGGGTTTGCGGTATATTCTTGGGTTTTCTCCGGTCAAATCTTTACCGGTCCAATCAGCGAACAGAGGGAGTGGCTGAGAACGATGACGTTGAGGTCGTGCGCTAGTTTGAGTTGTAGTTCCGTAATGGCGGCGGAGAAAGACACGAGCGAAGCCATTCAGTCCGTTGTGGCAACGCTGCCGAATATCCAGAAGTTAAAGCCCGAGCAAGAACAATCTTTGCTGAGTTGTGTTGGTGGCCATGATGTTGTGGCCCTCCTCCCCACGGGGTTCGGGAAAAGTTTGATTTTCCAGCTCGCTCCATTAGTGGTGAAGGAGTTGGCTAAGGCTAACGCTAGCGATGCTAAGCCGAT
This sequence comes from Sander lucioperca, assembly GCF_008315115.2. NCBI lineage: Eukaryota > Metazoa > Chordata > Actinopteri > Perciformes > Percidae > Sander > Sander lucioperca. The sequence goes on along the minus strand of NC_050186.1, from coordinate 33,039,482 downwards.
GTCACGACCAAACGTTAAAGTGTGAAAATTCCAATTCCAAATTTACCACTTTAATCTCAGAGAATATTGAGTTCTTTTCCCGAAAATTCACGACTTTAAGAGTTTTTTCTCTGAATATTACCCCACTTTCCCGGGTCCGTAACGTTATTTTTTTTCATACAATGGCCTTAGATCGCTGTTGTGACTTCCAACATCAAGCTGACAAGAAACTCTGTGGCAGATAAAGTTTCTGATCTTTCTGGAGTGGTTTACTGGTCTGGCCCACTTCAGATCAAATTAGGGCTATGTGACCCATTACAGTAACAAGCGGTTAGCTGCCAGCTAATGACACAGTTGTGCTGCTGGGAAATAATGTATTTATGATTAATGTCACATTCAGTTCTGCTAAACTGTGGACAGACCACTAACTGCAGTCAGCAGAATTATGTGTTCGTTGTTTGGTGTAACATTATTTTACCAGATGAAGAGAGCGTGCACGTTTGTGTTTACATGTATTTGCTGTGCTTGTACTTAACATTAACAAGCAGCTGCCGGAAAGAAACGTATGAGCAGGTTTTGATGGGTGCCATGTTTCTGTGTCTAGTTACTTTGTTTTGTCATAGGCAAATTTTATTTCTTTCCACCGTTTAAAACTGGGGTCACACCATCGAGACAACATGGGCTTCATGGTGCATTCAGGTGTACCTCGTAAACTCTGAAATCTACTCGAATGTCTACGAAGGTTGTTTAAAACTGAAAAGTTTCAACTCTTGTTTTTCCTTTGTTTAAATACATACATCTGCCATTACTTTCTTGGTCTTTCAATACAGCTTTTGTAATGATTATATGCTACAATCATATCAATATCTATATATATAATATATATATATATATATATATATATATATAATTTTCTACATAGGCAGATAAAAAAAAAATTGTATTTAATTTGAATCAAAATAATCAAATCCCACAATATTCTTGTACAACAGGTCCCCAACAAACTATGTTGATCTACAAGTTTTACTGCAGCATTTTTTTTCAATAATTGCTAAAGTCATATCCCATAAGCATACATTGCTATATAGGTATATTTCCCTGCCGACACTTACTTCTCCCTTTTTCCTGTCCATCTGTATTTACAGCTCCTAGCTCCGCCCCCAAAGATTTGACAGTGATCAGTCGCGAGGGACGACCCCGCGCCATTTTGATCAGCTGGCAGCCGCCGATGGAGGCTAACGGACGAATCACAGGTGAGGGTTCGCACAAACACACTGACCGCGACAGCTGTACCACTTTACTCATCCAAGGTACTCACTCACTGTTCAATTACAGTGCGCACACATCATTCATCAGAGGAAACAGGTTTGTTTTGATTTTCAATTCACATGCTGATGATCTATTAAATAATACAAATAATAAGTTGATCTGTAAAATGCCTGAAAGAAAAGCAATATTTTTCTCCTTACAATATCAAAACACTGTCACAAGAATTTAAAGTTGACGGTCCATGTATGCACACACGCACACACACACACACACACACACACACACACACACACACTTTCTTCCATTGTTCTCTCTCCCTCCTTTGGGCGATCAACCCGGCTGTAAACCCGTCTGTTTTAATGAGCTCTGCTGCTCCTGCAGTGTCCTGGAGGACGAATCAAACGCTCCCTGCAGGGATAACAGCACAACACAGCACCAAACACACATGCACGCACGCACGCACGCACACACACACACACGCACACACACACACACACACACACACACACACACACACACACACAAACACACACATGCACGCACACGGATCAGATATTTTTAGATCTTATACATACTATATTTATATATTTGTTTTCTCTTCGTCTTATATATTATTTATGTATGTATTGTCTGTCAGGTTACATCCTGTACTACACGCTGGATAAGAACATGCCGATAGATGATTGGGTGATGGAGGCGATCACCGGTGACCGGCTGACCCATCAGGTGGTGGATCTGAACCTCGACACGGTTTATTACTTCAGGATTCAAGCCAAGAACGCCAAAGGAGTCGGCCCTCTGTCTGAGCCTATCCACTTCAGGACCGCCAAAGGTCTGTCAGATTGTGTGTGTGGGGGTGTCTGTGTGTGTGTGTGTGTGTGTGTGTGTGTGTGTGTGTGTGTGTGTGTGTGTGTGTGTGTGTAAATGTATTCCTTTGTTATATATTTAATTTTTTTTAAGTTGGCTGACTCTCTCTGTTGCTGTTTCAGTGGAACATCCAGACAAGATGGCCAATGACCAAGGTAGGCCTTTTCCCCTACTAGTGTGTGTGTGTGTGTGTGTGTGTGTGTGTGTGTGTGTGTGCGTGTCCGGCCTGCGTGCGTGCGTGAGTGCATGCGTGCGTGGATTCAAGCTCTCTTCAAGTTCTTGATTTAAAAATCCTTCAAATCTTCTCATTTCATGTCTTTTTATCAGATCACTTCTAATCCAAGTAATCTTTTAATGAAAGTATCTTCACGTCCTGTCTGATATTCAAAGCATTCTCAAATCATCTGCAATAATTTTAACATTAGTGTGAATCTCTAGTCCCAAATTGTCTTTGATCGTCAAATCACCATCGCTATTTGATTTCATTTGAAGGTCCCCGTTACAGATTACAGACATCCCAATGAAATGTAGGAGCAGGACTGTGCACATTTGCCCAAGTTATGCAGACATATTCCAGGGCAATAAGAATACCTGTGCCAGCAATTACACTAATTCTAACTAATTGAAATCCATTTTGATTTCCCAACTACTGTCAGCTACAACATGGTGTAGAATAAAGGAAAAGAAGGATAAAAGGAGGAAAGATGAAAGGAGGGATGATGATCTAAAACCTTAGTCCCATGTACACTAAGGAGGAATACAAAAGGAAAAAGAGACAATACAGAAAAATCATGAAAACAGAGGCATTTTCTTCATTCTCTTCTGAATTGATTTATTTTTTCTCACTCCATGCGAATGACCCCGACGCATCAAGCTGAAGGGAAGTTGTTTGTTATTTTCCAAAAAAAAAAGCCTCCTTTGAGAAAGAGATTTAACAGGAGAGCGAGCGAAAGAGGAAGGCTTTTGTAGGTATTAATTCAAAATTATAAGAGGCAATGGAAAAGAGCTGTTTACCATATTTAAGTTCATCAAATTAACTCAGACATAATTAACACTCTGTTCACTGGTTCTTTTCATCAGCTGCAGCAAGCAGAGGGGGACCCGATGCTAATGAGCACTCAAAACTTTTTTTTAATTTGCGTCCCTAAACTTTGGAATCTCACATTAGCTCAGAGACCATGAAGAATAATCTGTTGCCTTTAAAGCCTTGGGGTCCTATCTTGCACCCGGCGCAGCACAAACACACCTGGCTTTTAAAGGGAATGGGAGATGATCTCTGATTGGTTTATTGCATGTTACGCCCAAAACACACCTACCTATTAATGAAGACACTAAGTACAACCCTTTAGAATCATGCGCCAGGCGCAGACCCTTTTTTCCGCCATCAAACTAGCAAAAGTGGATTTGGACATGCCCTAAACGCACCTGCGCCAGGCGCTTCATGCTGTGCGCTTGGATCGTTAAAATAGGGCCCTCTGAATTTTAAGTGTAATGATTGTTCAGTATCAATCTGAAACAGGTTCTCACAAACAGACTGTTACACTGTTATGATGACATGCACAGAGACCCATCATCATACAGTGTTGCATCTTTTGATTCCCATAGCATTAACAAAGTTGTGGATAATACCTGGTACCTGGTACTTTGTTTGGTAGCACCTCGGGCGAGGTTCCGAGCAAGCTGAGCCGATACAGGTTTCCGCAGGGTCTTAAAAAGTCTTAAAATTTCAAAAATTTCAGGCGCCTGGGTAGCTCACCTGGTAGTGTGCATCCATATACAGAGGTTTACTCCTCGACGTAGCGGCTGCGGGTTCGACTCTGACCTGACCTGCAGCTGCATGTCATCCCCCCTCTCTCTCCCCTTTCATGTCTTCAGCTGTCCTATATGAATAAAGGCCTAAAAATGCCCAAAAAATAATCTTAAAAAAGAAAAGTCTAAAATTTCAAAATCTAAATTTTAGGCCTTAAAGCAACACTAGAGAACTTTTTTCCGCGTCAGTCCCCCAACAGGTTGGAAGCGGAATTGTCCATTATGTCTCATTCGAACTACAGATCCGCTACCCAATCTGGTAAACTTGCATAATGTAATGTAATGGACAATTCCGCTTTCAACTTGTAGGGGAACCGAAGCGGTATAAGTTCTCTAGTGTTGCTTTAAAAGTCTTACATTTGCTCCAGTTTTGTGTCTAGGTCTTAATAATTTTAAACAGGTCTTAATTTTCCTACGTGCATGCAAGGCTACCTCTAATGCTCTTTTATTTTTATATCCGTGGTGTTGTAGTTCTTTCTTTTGCTAGTCTAAATATAATTAATTGTATTACGACTACAAATGAGACCAACATGCAACTTACATTGCAGCCAATCAGCTTCCGTGTCATTGGCGCGAGTCTCTTTCAGATTGTACCACAGACATAAAACGGATTGTATTCTTCAACTTTGGGGAAGTGCAAGTTTAGCGATACTTGGCTTAAAATTAAGGGCTTAGTTGACTTTGTGATATAGGTCTTACATTTCATACATAATGGTCCTAAAAAGGTCTTAAAAAGTCTTAGATTTGACTTGGTGACACCTGCAGAAACTCTGCGATACTAGAAGGTGGAGTTAAAACACTTAAGACCACTCTTTGTTTAGAGAAAACCTTCACTAACCTGACACGGGACATCCTGCACCAACCCACGACTTTTAAACAGCCAAGCTACCGTCAAAAGTGAATGCAATTCTTTAATTCACTTGACCTAGATTTAAAATAAAAAAATAAAAAATGGCAGCCCGTGAAAACTACGCCGTACACTGCATTAAGTACGTCGTGCAATTGACAAAGTGTAGAAGTACCTCTGTTTGGTTATAGGGGTGTAATGATACATCGATCTGGATCCATGTATGGATTCATTCCTCAACCATCCAATATTATCGATACAAAGTGAAAATATACATGCATATCGTCAGCTTCAAGATGCGCCTTTATTTTGAATTTATTGTTTTTATTAAAAAGAATAGCATTTTTTTTATTTAAATGTCAGGAAGAGCTCAGTAATGAAATGGACTAATCATACTTTAGTTGCTTTTTGTAAATATATATAAATGTAACTGATTGTGTTAAATGGGCTTATGGTATCGTCTCGTATCGGTCGCAGGCTCCTAAATTGTTTTGAATTGAATAGAAATCATATCGTGGCAGACTTTGTGATATCAGTAAATATTGTATCATTGTCCTAGGAATTGATATAATATTGTATTATGATAAAACATGGGATTTACACCCCTATTTGGTTGCAGAGGAAAGGATTCAGCGAGCATCGCTATGGCGATCAGCTGAGAATCCAGCCTAGAGTACTATCTGCAGTGGAAAAAGAAAAGAGAGGAGTACTGGTAACAAAAAAGGGAGTCAGGTCAAGCGGAGCCATACCACGCAGTGGTAACACGGCATAAAAGAAATCTTCTGGGAACAATTAATATCCGTAAGAGACCAATCCATCAAACATTTGTAGATATTCCTGGACTAAAGTGGTGAAATGGCTGACCGACCGACTGCCACCAATAGAGCCATGCTGCTAACATGTCAAAAGAACCGAAATGCAATCCTGAGGCCTGATGAAAATCAGAAACAAAAGAGACAACCCTGGCTGAGACCAGAGTAAACCAGCTTTGACTTCCTGCTGGGAATACGGACACAGCTCTTAACCTGTTCCATGATCAGGAATCAGTACATCAGTGAAGATTCCCAGCATACTGTGTATAGCTCAGTAGATACAGGGTGGATATGGCACTCAGACCACCTTTGTCCCAGGTGCTCACTGCTTTTTACAAATACATTCTGTGAACTTTCAGTGGAGCTGGATGTAAGCGCAGTGAAGCAATGGGGACACTGAAGCAGAGAGTCTGAGCTCCGGTGTCAGGGTGTTAAATGGTGCTGTTTGTCACTGACAGGTGTGTGTGTGTGTGTGTGTGTGTGTAGGTATGTGCACATGTACACACTGTACTACACCTCTTCATATAAATCAGAAGTGTTGTCAGGGGAGAAGGGAAGATTGATGTTCAGCCTTGTTACTTTAAACCTTACACTGTAAATACACACACACATATACACACACACACACACACACACACACACACACACATATATATATATATATATATATATATATATATATACACTATTATTTATCTTTTTTGTCAGCCTGTCTTTGTGCATTAAACAGTGTGTATATATGTGCGTGTGTGTGTGTGTGTGTGTGTTTGTGCGTGTGTGTGTGTGTGTTCTTGTTTAACTATATTCGTGGGGTCCAAAAAACAGTATACTTGTGGGGTCCGGACAGCTTTGTGGGGCCAAAATGCTGGACCCCACAACTTTAAAGGGCTGTTTGAGGGTTAAGACTTGGTTTTAGGATTAGGGTTAGAATTAGGTTATGGTTAGGGTGAGGGTAAGGGCTAAGGTTAGGCATTTTGTTGTGATGGTTAAGGTTAGGGTAAGGGGCTAGGGAATGCATTATATCAATGACGGGTCCCCACAAAGATAGTGAAACGCGCGTGTGTGTGTGTGTGTGTGTGTGTGTGTGTGTGTGTGTGTTTTCAGAAACATGAACATTTTAAAATTCATCTTTAATCAAACGTGTTTCTGTAGCTTCAAACTGCAAGAAAACATCAAATCTGTTCACGGCACCGAAACTCAGCACGTAGTTTTAACTTTAAAATGTGGGAGAATTATGTACTGTGGCATACTTTGAGATGTGTAGGTCTTAGGATTCAGTTTGTGATAGGCAACAGACCACCCCACCATTTGAATAACTGACCAAACTCAGAGATGTGGACACCGATTCAGTCTGGTCTGTAAATATTCTGATTCTGAAAAGCTATTTCATGTGTGGAAAAATAAACGTTGTCTTTTTCCATCTGCGCTCAGCCCTATTGCAGTCTTGCTTTCAGCTACAGTAAGCATCATTTATACGCATGGATGATTTGGTGGCTGCTACTGACCTGGTCGTAATAGGTGCAGTGGCATCTATCGCAAAGGAACACAAGTTATTAAAATCATTGACCAGATCATTAAAAATAGATGAGAACTTTAGAGCAGACTGGTTATTAAAAATGCTATTCGCAAGAAGGGAAACCAGTAATGTGATTTAGCATTGGTTAGCTCAGTTTGGCCCTCTATGAGAAACCTGTATAGTTATTTAGCCTTGGTTCACTTAGTTTGACCCTATAGAACAAACCAGGCTTATAATTTAGTTCAGATTTGTGACTCATCACTGGGCTATGATTCAGCACAATGCAGCTCAAGAAGACATTTATTCAAAGAACAAGTCTTTGTGCGCTCCTCCTTCAAACTTGTAACATTTTATGAAAAAAAAAACACCCTTCCTGCCTCTGCTGATTGTAGTTTGTTAAAGCCAAGAGTTCAGAAGGTTTTCTTTTGCCACTTATAACCTTAGCCACTTTGCAACTTATAACCTCAGAGGTAGGTCGATAAAACCTGAGAGAGAGAGCGAGCACACACATGACATGAATGTGTGTGTGCACCGTCGTAACAAAGTAATTTACTTCCTAACAAGGAACCAATCTCTCTGTCCAACCCCTCTATTCCATCTGCAAAATGACTCAGCTTTTCCTTCTTCATCACCGCCATTTTCTATTTCTTTTTTGTTGTTGTTCCTTCCTGATGTTCCTGTTTTTTTTCTGGTTATCCAGGTCGAGGGGGAGACCACGCCTACTGGCCGTCTGACACCAACCTAATTGACAGGAGCAGCATCAACGGTAACACACACACACACGCACAGTTCTTCTGCTTGACCGAATGCGATTGTCAGAAAGTAGAATTACATTTGGGTTCATTCTTGGATTCTATTTACTTCAATGAAACCAAATTTCCTGGGAGCTGAGCTGATTATGTGTGTGTGGGATATTCTGCAGCATCACTCGATTATCACAGCGACTCATTTGTTTTCTTTGATCTAAACTTAGGTTGATGACTCGCTGCTTCTTGACAAGTAGATGCAGATCGCTGATTTACTGTCTGTTGTTGATAACAAACAGGAAGCCTGTTTGTTATGTTATAAAAATGTATTAGATTCACTATCTCACCATCAATCAGTGTTTTTACAATTTGGAGAAAATACTCTTTATGGAAGAACAGGATTAAAAATAGTGTGGTGGCATATAAATGTCCTGCTTGTAGATTTTAATATAACTAGTCCAGTGCCCGCTCAAAACGTGCCTGTTGGAACAGGTCGATAGCTTGGCCTTCGGTATTGCTGTTTGCAGCTTTCTCCAGAACCATTGTACCCCGAAATAACTTAGAGACCTCCAAAGAGCTAAATATGCAACCCAACTGTGCTACTTACTATTTCAGAGGAAAAATTGTTCTATGAATGAAAGAATGCATAGTTTTATTCCATAGTTTTATAACATACAAAAAAAATAAGCAAAATACCATTGTGTATAGTATTTCACTTAATGAAAAAGCAAGAATAAGCACAATAAATAAATACTCTTGCCCATAAAGGAGTACAAAGAAGCAAAATGTTCAATCTATTGTTTTTCAATAAACAACCATACAACCCTTCAACCGAAAACCTCGTAAAAATAAAAAAACATCAATTAATCGATCAGTTACTATTCCATAATGTTATTAATTACATCATTTTTTCATGTACCATCCTTAAGCTACTGTCCATCCAGTAAATGAATCACTCACATTTAGCTTCTAAAAACATCAGAACAAAAGTGAAACAAGTTAAAACAAAATAATACACTATCCTTCAATAATTTGAACATCTCTACTCAAGAGTTACAACCTCCCTCCTCTTTACTGTACCTTTCCAGAATTGCTCTTTTGTTTTGTTTTCTAAACTGTATGACATTTTTACTCAATTTGAATTTGTCGGCTACATTTAACTGACATAAAAATGTTACCGAAGACTCTGAATATGAAATAATGTATATTGAATTATTATTCATTAAACTATCCAGCATTATATTCAAATTGAACGGTGGACCCCCAGGGGTTCTTGAGTGGGTTTCAGGGGGTCCCCAGCAATACACTATAATTCCATCCAGAAGTAACACAAATACAGAATGTATAACTATTTTGCTCTTAGGTTTCAAACACTTTGTGTAATAAAACATCTAAAAGCAAAAATCTTTTTAAAATGGGGGGACCCATGGGACAAAATCGCATCAAGTGGGGGTCCGAGGTCTAACTTGTATCAGTTTAAGGGTCCTTAATGAGAAGATACTTGTGAACTACTGAGCTATAATTCAACTGTTACCTTAATATTACCAATGATAATACTAATGCTATTGTTAATGCTAATTGTTATTGTAATGTACCAAAGGTAGCCTAATATGCTAATGATATTCCTTAAGTTAATGTCAATGCCAATGATATGACATACTCGCACATGGTAATACAATGCTAATGCTAATCCTAATACTGCTGCTACTAACAACATAACTAATATTGATGCCGAAGCTAATTGTTATATACATGCTAACACTGTTATCAAGGCTTACACCTACACTAATATTAATCATAATACATAGGCTACACTAATGCTAATAATAAAGCCAGTACAATACTTATATTAATGCCAATATTAACAATAATGCTAATTGAAGGTTTAATATTTATGTGTATAGTAGCCTACTTTCGCTAATGCTAATAAAAATATCCGTGCTAACACTTACACATACTACTGTCATTATCAACACATGCTAACACCGATATCAATGCTTATTCCTTTACTAATGCTAATACTAATAATACACACACTAATGCCAAAGTCAATACTCACGAAAATGATAATTTTATAGTCAAAAGTAAAGTTAATTCAAATATGCTAATAACTTACTTTAAATCGTGGAGTCTGTGTGTATGTCTTATCTTTCAAACGATCCCGCATGCGCAAAACAAGTCACACGCATACTCGTGCAAATGCTGATACTGAAAACTACTGCCAAGAGCTAAATCTACTGCTAACAATACAAATCATCCTCATAACCCTAAACTGTCGACTCTCATTTCAGTTTAAAGAAAAGCTGTTCAGTTACATCTACTCCGCATAGAGGTTAGAGGTCAGGGTCTGTAGCTGGCAGTGATTCAGTGTCTCATTGGAAAACAGTCAAGCTGTGTGTGTGTGTGTGTGTGTGTGTGTGTGTGTGTGTGTGTGTGTGTGAAGACGGTCCCTCTAACATTTTGTCAGTGTTGTAGCTGCTACCAGAGGCGATCATAAATCCGTCCTCTCTGACCTCTGTCCTCCTTGGGCTTTATGGCCGGTCAGCCAGCGAGGGTAAAGCCTCGTTCATCACCTCGGCCGTATTTCATCTTTAACGTGATGTCATCCTTTATATCGCTAAAGTTTCCTCTCACTTACAAAAAAGACCTACAGAGAATATTCACCCCTGACTCTTTCCATCAGGTTACAGTTCTGTAGGTCTCTAAGTTTACTGTCTGTGCAAGACTCGGGTGATGTGATGTTGCTCTGATCCACTGACAGAGTCTGGGCACGCTGGAGGTCTGGCTGTAGCAAAGTTTGGCTGCTGATACATTCACTATAATGTTTTTCTTCTCCTCCTATTTTCTCTGGAGAAGGTGATGTTGGCTGTGTCAGGGCTGAGAGCTTCATACCAGTACAGTAAAACATATCTCAGCATTGGTTAAAAACAAAAACAGTGCTCAAAAAGGTCTATAATGGAAGACATTAAAATCTTGAATCCTCATATTCCCCTGAAATGTCATTTAGCTGAAAGGTATAACAGCATTTTTTTCTCTCTGAATGACATCTGACCTCACAAGAAAAGCTTCACATTGGTACAAAGATGATTGACATTGTTTATTAGGGTACTTAATTAGAGATGCACCGAATTCAGATTTTTGGGGTTCAGCCAAACCAAATCCACTGGTTAAGATTCTGCCAAATCTGAAACCGAATACCGAATACCGAATACCAAATACCGAATCCTACTCCCATCCTCAGTCCATTAACACAGTAAACACATTAATGAAGTAAAAGTACCTGAAGTTGCTGCATTTTTGCTGTTGTTTGTTTACCATTTCCCCCTAATTAAGTTTAGTTTGTTAGCATGCTAACATTGCTAACTAACCCTTAAGCACAAAGTACAGCAGAGGCTGATTGGACTGCTATTAGTTTTGCAGGTATTTAGTCAGAAACCAAAGCATGGACAAATTGAAAATTTGAAATGATAATAGTGCTACATCGAAAGTTAAGGGATGAGTTCATCCAGAAGGGAGCTGGATTAGCTGTCCATAATGTCATGGCAATCGATCCAATAGTTGTTGACATATTTCACTAAAAATCACAAATGTCAACCTTATAGTGGGGCTAGAAGAAAAGTCATGGAATCACCAATATTAGTAGGATTTATCCTCTGGGGACCATGAATGTGAACATTTTATGAAAATCCATCCAGTTGTTTTTTTTCCCAGTCTGGACCATTTATGTGGGATACAGTATGAACGGTTCATGGTAATGACCATGCATGAGAATTATTCATGGCACATTTTTTATTCCAAAGATAAATTAATAAAAAAAATTTAAAGGGACCCAGAGACTCTAAATAGCCTAGCTTCAACAAGAAAGTAAAGTGTACATGTTAACCATGTCCCCAGTTCTGAACTGGGTGGGCTTTACTGTTATTATCAAAATTAAATCACAACATCACTACACTGTGGACCAATAAGAAACCTTTTTCACAGAAGACATGTCAACATGTCATAGCAAGAAATGCATAGTTGACAATATAACATTAATAATGGATGCATTCCATTAAGGCAGTGCTTCTCAAATGGGGGTACTAGCATCCCTAGTGGTACTTTGGAGTTCTGCAGGATGAACACAAGATTTTTTGAATGCATAATTCCTGAAATAATTAAACTATAATAATTAATTAAGTTAGTGATAGGCTAGCATTTAAGTGGTTTTCAGTTTCAAGGTTGTTGTGTAGCCTAAACAGGAATAGCGTTTCATCTTAAATAGGCTTTCTTTTCTACCCAAAATGTTTTGAGCTGTTCAGGGAGTACTTGGCTAAAAAATAAATTCCAATCAGGACCCCACCATAGACTATACATGTAGAACTTATGTCTCTGTGGTGTCACCAATAGGTTTCTGAAGAGCAAAAATGAAGCTCAAAGTGGGCGGCTCCAGGTGGTGCAGGCTATTGCCATCTTAGCAGTGCCTGGGGTTGCCTATAGTCTCACTTTGCCAGACCTTCCTCCACAGCGCTGCGGAGAAAACACAAATAGAACATGAACATGATAATATGATTAAAATATGACAATTGTCTGACAGGCAGCTGTGTGTGATGTTCACATGAAAGCCCTGATGATGTGTATTTCCTTACACTGGCTTCTCTACGGAGAAAGTGGGTTTGTTCGTTTTTGTTTTTTTCCATCAGCAGTCGACCCCATCTTTGATGTTTACCTTCAGTGATACAGGGCTTCATGTCCCAATCTACAAAAAAAAGATTGATTTACTCATGTTGTTGTGGCTTTAAACTGCCTGAGCAGCTGAGAGCTTCTGATTTATTCCACACGGTGTCTCTGAGCCGCTGGGGATTCAGTGCCGTGCTCAAGGGCATCTCAGCAGAGGCTGTTAGCTCTCCTGTTATCGTCAGTGACATACATGTTGCTTGCAGCTCAGCTTTGGCTTCCTCTCTGTCAGCTGATGCTCCCGCTCCACTAATAGCATTCATCTTCATCAGTCATCTACAACTATGACATGTTCTATTTGACAGTCCATAAAACTCTGATTATGACATAATTCTTATTTTAATGATAAACCTACATTGGTAGTGATTGTATTTGCCATGGTGCCATGTGCCATATTTAATTGTCACTTAAAAAGGTTGAATACCCGGTTTAACTCACGAGACATGCAAAGTAAACTAAGTTACCGTATGCAACACTTGAAATGCAACGATGCATCTGTAACCTATTCTCTTATTGTAAATATATTATTATCTGTCTGACCAAAACATTCAGCGCGACTATATGACCTCCCCATAAAGCTAACTCCTAGACCTTTACGACAGCAGGTGTGGTAAAAACACTACCGCTTTTGTCCAAAGCGGCCGCTGAAATCAACACAAAGTGAAAGTTACATATAGTCGCATTAAGTACAGGATCTGAATACTTCTTCCACCATTGTCACGGACTGATATCTCAACAACTACTAGTTAGATTGCAGTCCCATTTCCCCATCCCATTCCTGCTCCCCTGAGGTACAACCCTTTTGATTTGAATTACCTCCTTGACCTTTTACTCGAGCATCATCTCAAAGCCTGGAACAAACGTCAGCGTAAGGATTTCTGTTTGAAATGGCATTAAAAAAAAAAGGTGATGAAAAAAAGTTTAAAAAGAAAAGAAAAGAAAGTGAATATTGTGGTGCCTGTGCTGCGGCTGTAGGCTGTGATGGATTGTGGTTTTCATTGAGAGAGACGACCGAATGGAGAGAGAAAGAGAGAGAAGGTGAAAGAGGTAGAGCGCCTCTCTCACACATATTTTTCCTAATCTGTCTTTCCTCTGTCTCCTACCTCTCTCCTCCCTTTCTCTTTCTTCCACCCGCCTCTGGCTTTCTCTTACCCCTCCCTCTGTCATCCTCTCACACCGCGACTTCTTTCTCTTCTTCTCTCTCTCTCTCTCTCTCTCCGGCTCCAAGGTCGGGTTAATGAATGACAGAGCGTGTCATCAATTCCCTTTCTCCCTTTACACCTGTCATACACTCAGTCACACACACACACACACACACACACACACACACACGCACAAACCTTGTGTATTGATTGGTACAGCAGTGTTTTCAGTTCAATAAAGCCACTTGGGGTTTAATTCTGGAGGCTTTTATATTGTAGCTGTGTGTCTTTATGTAAATAAAGAAATATTACCTATATAAATATAAACTAAGAGAAATTTTGCCTTTGATAATATTGCATATGTGTAAATCTTAAGACTTAAATACATGTATCTTTTATTTTTATTTTTAACAAACACTTGATCTGCAGCTCCACGTTGTGTACCGTGTTTAATATCTTCTTCCTTCCACCTTTTTGTTTTTGTAAATGTGATCCAGAGTCTCCCATTGGTCAGATGCGTCCGCCCCACGGCAGCGCCACGCCTCAGAAGAATAGCAACCTGCTGGTCATCATCGTGGTTTCCGTGGGAGCCGTTACAGTGGTGGTGGTCGTCATCGTGGCGCTGATCTGTACGCGGCGCTCCTCGGCCCAGCAGAGGAAGTAAGATGTTTCATTAATCTGTGGGATGGCGGTACATTGCCGTCAGGGTAACGAGGCAGATGGGTAATGAGCTGTTGGGATTGTTTTGTGTTTTCGTAGAAGTGAGTCTCAACTGTGTTCTCACCAACTGACACAGGGTCTGAACATTTGTTTTTCCCAATCCCAAACCTGTGGTGGAGCGGACTTCTTATCACACACAGTTTCATTTCTTTCTTCTTAGTCCTTGTGTTGTCCTCCCGGCTAAAAACGTGTTGCAGACATCAAATTCAAAATGAGTGAATATTTGCAAAAAGTTTCTCAATTTGAACATGAAATATCTTGTCTTTGTAGTGCATTCAATTGAATATACAGTAGGTTGAAAAGGATTTGCAAATTATAGTATTCGGTTTTTATTTACGTTCTACACAACGTCCCAACTTCATTGGAATGGTTTGCAAAAAATAAGATGTACAAGATTATTTCTTTCCCGTTTTCTTCCTATTACATTTTCCCCAAGGCATTCTATTATCAAATGGCATGAACAATAGTGCATATATCTGCCCTAAAATGGAAAACAAATGTCCCCGGGACCACTCCTAGGTTTGGGCTGAGCCCCGAATGCTTCTGTCTGGCTCGCCCCTCTGTTCCTCACCTAACTGGTCCTCTGTGCAGGAAGCGAGCGAGCCACAGCGCCAGTAAGAGGAAGGGCAGCCAGAAGGACCTGCGCCCTCCGGACCTGTGGATCCATCACGAGGAGATGGAGATGAAGAACATGGAGAAAGCGCCCAGCGTCGCCCCGTCCGCACGCGATTCGCCCACCCAGTCCTGCCAGGACCTCCCCCAGGTCGCACACAGCCAATCGGAGAGCCAGATGGGCAGCAAGAGCAGCAAGAGCAGCCACTCAGGTACAGGATGGCTGCTGAGTCATTTCTTTTTTTTATCCACTTATTTATAATTCCACTTGTAATACTCTTTTTTTCATTTGTATCAAGTGCAGGGTTTTCCCTGCCATGGACCTTTTTCACAGCAGACATTTTGATTTGTCATAGTAGGCAAAGCACAGCTGAAATTGCTCAATTCCATCAAGTGTCCCATTACAGCCCAGTCTCATGGCAGTTTGTGAAATGGTTACATTATTGAATCGATTGATTCGTGAACAGGACACAATTATGTCATTTTTTTCGTGTGGTGATTACGAATTTTCATTTAATGTATTTAAATGGGAAGCATATTTCATGATCACAGCACAACAATGGTAGGGAGTGGTATGAAAAGCAGAAAATCCACGTAGGGAGGTTGGTCAGGGTGGTGGATGGGTCAAACAACACAGGACTTTAACCCCGGAGACCGGGGATCGCGTCCGGCGTGTTGCAGTTCCTTTCCGCGTTATTCTCTTCCTAACCACAACCGTTTCGTTTCGTCGTGTCCTGTGTGTGACAGTTCCGTTTAATTTCCCCGTTGTTGCGTCCCCCAGAGCAGCCCAGTGTCATGGCAGTTCGTGAAATGGTAACGTTCGAAAATCGTGAACTGTACACGAAATAAACGAGAAAATCGTGACCTGTACACGAATCAATAAATCAAAATAACGTGACTATTTCACGAACTGGCGTGAGACCGGGTTACCCAGTAAGCTATTTCAGTGAGTCAGCATGCACAATACCAGGGCCTCTCCTAAGTGGAATGCAGCCATCATTAATGGTTGTGAATACACCTGTGCTTTTCCTACTATGACATGTCAACATGTCTGCTGTGAAAAAGGTCTATTATAAGGTTTAGGTGCAGCACCCGAGTCATTTTGGGCAGCACCTTAGCCGAATGAATGTGACTAAAAGACTTTTCTCACATCTAATGATTGTATTTGGACTTCTTTAGCAAGTTTTCTTTAGAAGTTGAAGCTTTTTGAGTGTTATTTATTTATTACCTGCTCGAGCTTTTCCAATGTTTTAGTCACAGATATGGGAATAATGATGTGAAATTTTTATTTTCTTTTATTAAAAAAATCACTTTTTTCCCCTTAACCCCCCTGCCCAATATGTGCACCTAAGTCTTCCAAAAATCTTGGGAAACCACTGAAGTGTATCTTCCTTTATTTATTTTTTCTATGATTTTGATTTGGGTGTTTTTCTTTAGATGCAGATTTCATGTTTGGGTTCATTTTGGCCACAGCAAAGTCTACACAACATTGTAAACATTAAAATTTGAAAATCCATTTATAACCTGGATGCTAAATATCTAAATATACAAATAATGTGCTAAATATCTTCTTTTGTTCATTGCTATAGTGCTAAATTATTAATAGCCATTAGGGGGCTTGATTACATTCACTCTATAATAAAGCCTTCCAAGGAGTAAAGACTTATTAAGATTACAAATCGTTTTCAAGAGTGTCCTAACTGAGACAGGCAGCAGCACAAATAATATTTCAGCCATAAAAACATGTAACAATTTAAAGATTGGCCTCGAAGGAGAAGCAGAGTTGTTTCCTAATGATACATGATTCATCGTGGGTGTAAGTAACTATATAGAAATGATTTCTCCCAGTGGAAAAATTATTTTTTGACGTCTTAAAGAAGGGAGGGAACATGTTTGAATCCCCATTTTCATATTTGATTGTTTTGCTGTTCCAGGGGCGGACGGTGACGAGGCGTCCAGCTGTATCTCCACTCTGGAGCGCTCCCTGGCTGCCAGGAGGGGGACACGGGGAAAAATGATGATTCCTATGGACTCACAGCCAAGCAACACACGTAAGTCACACAACTCTCTGTGTCTGTGTGTGTGTGTGTGTGTGTGTGTCTCAAAGGAACGCCTCCCACCGACTTTTTCTTTGCACAAAGGTTTTCAGCATCCAATAAGAGAAATGGTGTTTTTGCATTGGCACTTTTGGCCACGCTGAGTCAAACCGCGCTTATTTGCGTTTACATAACCCGGGTCAAGTTCAGCCCTGACAAAACGTAGCAACACGTTTTTATAAAGCTGAAACGGGGGTGTGTTGAACACCCTGCGATGTGCGCAAGCGCTCTGCCTTTGGAGCTCTACCTGTGTGCACAAGCGCTCTGCCTTTTTATTGCCACGGGTTTACAGACACGTCTCTGGTGATTGGGTATCAGCTGTGACACGGCCAATAAATGAGAGACACACCCACCAAACGAGAGAAAACAGAACACAAAGCCCGTTTCACACTGTTCCGGTGAAACCAGGAAACCGTAGCAAAACGGTGCACACCGTTTAGAGATTAAACATGTCCCAGTTCAAACACGCAGAGCAGTGCCGAGTCTCGCTCAGTCGTGCACGAGATGGACCATCTCTGGAGTCCAGCCAAAGAGCCCCCGACCCGCCTCCGAGCTGTTGCAGTGAAATCTCGCCGACCGTGGCCAACGCGTGGCTGTGACAACCCGCCTTCTCCCACTCAAACAAGCGTGCGTTGCGAGTGTCAACTCCTGTCTGTGCATGGGACCAGAGAGAAATTGTCTGTGTTCAGGTCTCCGTACTTTTGTAGCTTCTTACTGAATCTTTGTGGTTTGAAGTTTACTTTCTCTCATGCGTCCCTGTTTGTAGGGACCTTCAATCACCACGGCGCTGCCGAGGAACGTCTGGCTAGTCCACACAGCATTCCGGGATGAGAGAAAAACGTGCTCTGGTTTATTGGCACTTCTTTAAACCAATCACAATCGTCTTGGGCGGTGTTAAGCTCCGCACTGAGCCGCTGTGCAACAGAAAACTCCGATTGGACAGATAGTCTAGCTAGCTGTCTGGATTTACCCTGCAGAGATATAAGGAGCAGTTAACCATAGTCCTCACAAATCCACTGGAGTTTAGAACACCAACATAAATGCTTACATGCTGCCTGTGGCTCGATTGTTTGATATTGTTTGATATTGAGTTTGATGCCTAACAAAGGGTTTTGATCAAGTTTGATCGAGACATTGCACTTTCAACACATTTAGTGCTGACGGTGGGCGTGACTCTGAAATAGCTTAACAAAAGTGCCTTTAATATTATGAATTAATCACATGCGTAATGTGTTTCACACAAAATGTGTTTCATACAAAATCTGTTTCACACGTAGGGCCCTATCTTGCACCTGGCGCAGCGCAAAGCCAGACGCGAGTGTCTTTGCTAGTTTAAGACCGATGTAGTTGTCAATTTCCCGTCCAGCACCCACGTCGTTTAAACAGCAAATGCACCTGCGCCCACTTATGCACCCATGGCCGTGCTTGTCTTAAAGGGAGGTGTGTTCAGGTGCATTCTGTGCGTAATGCTATCTTGAGGCAGCGGTAAATGATCGCGCCATTGACCAACAAAAACCTGTTCAAGTCAATAACGCAGCATTTGATTGTTATTTTAACAGCAAATTAGTAATATGCGCCTAGGCTTGTGCACAGCGCGCACACACTATGCTTGTTACACACACACTATGCTTGTTACACACACACAGGGACGTGCAGCAGCATACAAAAGATAACAAATAAAAATGATTACAGTGCAAATCCGCCATCATAATTTGAGATGACACCCTGATTGGTTTATTGCATGTTACGCCCCAAAACGCACCTATGAATTAATGAAGACACTAAGTACAACCCTTTTGATCCATGTTCCCGGCACACGGACACTCTTTTCCACCAAACCGTCAAACTAGCAAAAGTGGATTTGGACACGCCCTAAACGCACCTGCACCAGGCGCTTCACGCCGTGCAGTTAGATCGTTGAAATAGGGCCTGTAATGTGTTTCATACATAATGTGTTCCATATGAAATGTACGAAATGTGCTTCATACGTGGTAAATTCCCATGTGGTCCTTTGTAAGGATTGTTTTGTGCCCTGAGAGGTCCACTAGGGCTGGATCTGAATATTCGTTCAATGGATAGACATTCGATTTTCAAATATTTTTTGTTTTTTTTAAACTTGCATGCAGGCTGAAATTTCCTGCGGTGTTATGTCGGTATGAAGCCGCTAGCTGCTGGCAAATTTATGCAGCACTATGTCGTCCATCTCAGCCAATAACAGAGAAATGTAGCGTTACAAGCGAGGTTATACTGGAGCAGCCTGCTGTCGTCTTCAGGGGATTTGATAAAGGTTATTCAGTCAGACAACTCACGTGTGAAATGTTTATCATGACAGCAGAACATTGTGTTTGGCGGCAGTTTGGGTTTACATGAGATATTGGGGAGTAATGATAAAGTAGCTTCCCCCCTGGCCGGAGCCTGCAGGTGGATGCTGGGGGGGTGGTGATGGGGTTGAAAGCAGGCAGGTGGAGGGCAGCAGCAGTAGCATTGGCATGGCGGAGATGTGGAAATGGTGCAGCTTAAGTAGACCGCCAAATTGAGGGCTGTGTTTGGTAAATGATACGGAGAGTGAGTCATGTCACGTGTGTGTACAGCAGTGACGCTTGAGTCGACTGCCAGCTAGCTCGCAGGCGTCGCACCATTAATGGCATTACATCGAGGCGCCAGCTGGCTGAGCATTCATTCACACACTGTAGTCACTCGTCAGACAGTCGGGTAAAAATGCAGGTCTTTCCGTTTGTTTTGAATGCCTGCAAGTCCAAATCAACTTTTGGAGAATACTGTATATTCACTATTGAAATGCAGCATCGAAGCTCAAAAAATGGTATTCGGTACAGCCCTAAGGTCCACAGATCCTCATTAAATACTTGCACAGATTCCTCAATCCGGGCCCAGACCCAACATCAACTAAATTAGGCTTCATATTGTGGCTCAGGGTCTTCCTGTTGGTGCATTGAAGGTCACATGACATGTCTGCGGCAGTGGGGTGTTTTAGGATGACGATGATAGTGAGACAGTTCATCTCTCTCTTCCTCTCTGTTTGTCTCTGGGTGTTTGAGATGTAAAAAGTCAAGTTGTGAGGTTGAGGGAAGAGAGAGCACACGCACGCACACACACACACACACACACACACACACACTGAAAATGACGCACTTATACACACTTTTTAACACAGATAATTAGCCAGTATGTTCCTTCAGACCGACTCAGAAGACAGACGAGAGGGATAAGATCTGAGGTACTGTAGAGTGAAGGAGAAGGAAGAACATGGGAAATACAACAAAAAGAGAGAGATGGAGAGAAAGAGAGAGAGAAAAAGAAGAGATATGAGAAAGAGAGAGTCAGCAGAAGTTTTGCTCTGAACCCACGGTAAAGTTTGGTATGCCGTTTTTTTGGAAAAGGCAAAACAAAAACCTCAATAATTTGAAAATCCATCCCTTCTCCTGCAGCTCTCCCCTCTCTGTCTGCTGTGGGGTAAGGTCTGACTACACCACAGATGCATTCTGGGATAGGTGGGGGAAAAAAACACTCTGGGTTGTTTTCATTTCTTTGAACCAATCGCAATCGTCTTGGGTGGGGCTAAGCTCTGGACGCAGCGACCGTAGCTCTGCTAAAGTCTCGGGAAGGAACTTGTTTTGGTGGGACATTTGCATCCCGATAAAAGAAAACGCCACGTACAATTTTAAATGAAGTTGACTGCTCACACAACACAGTTACGTGAGCTAAAGGCTAAACTATTAGCAACATTTTCTCTCCATCCGCTGCGCAGATATTCAATTCAGTTCAATTCAATTTGATTTATAGTATCAAATCATAACAGGAGTTATCTCAAGACACTTTGCAGATAGAGTAGGTCTAGACCACACTCTATAATTTACAAAGACCCAACAATTTCCAACGAGCAAGCATTTGGTGCAACAGTGGCGAGGAAGCCTTTTAGGCAGACACCTCAGACAGACCCAGGCTCTTGGTGGGCGGGTATCTGTCGCTGCCGGTTTGGACACAGATACTGATACAGATATGCATACAGAAATATGATTCATAATTATAGCAGTTGGAATGATGAACAGTGTCAAGATAGTGGAACTATGACTAGAAATAATAGTTGTAGCAGTTCAGGGCGTAGCGGGACAATGTGGGGAGTAGCAGGGCGAAGAAGGGCAAAGCAGGGCGTAGTAGGGTGAAGTAGGGCACAGCAGGGCGAAGAAGGGCACAGCAGGGCGTAGTAGGGTGAAGTAGGGCACAGCAGGGCATAGTAGGGCGAAGCAGGGCACAGCAGGGCGTCGAAAGTATCCTGTCACGGGCTACATTTTCTAAAGCCTGAAAACAGAGCAAGGAGGAGGTGCAGAAGTCTAGCTTTCTCATAGACAAATTGAGTTGCAATCAGGACTGCACAATATATCGTTTTTATATCATCATCGCAATATCAACTGGCGCAATATACACATTGCGAAAGGCTGCGACATATCGCGAAAGACACTTTGTTGATTTTTTGTGTCGGTTGAAAGAAAATATCAGTAGAAAACTGCACTTTAACTGTTATTCTTTCATGTCATGTCTTTTATATTCATTTCAATGTTCAATTAAAAATGTTGGAATTTATTTCCTTTTGATTTGTTTTAAATTCAACTAGTAATTTGTTGTATTTTAGCAGAATACTGAAAGTAGATGAAATGCAGAACTGAGTACACTTTAATATCTGTTTGTTTATCGCAAGTAATATCGTTATCGCGATATTCAACTTTATCGCGTATTGCATATTTTCCTCATATTGTGCTGCCCTAGTTATATGTAATATGTAATATGCAGAAATTCTTATTAGTTATTATGGAATTCTTGCCCAATGATGCCAGAAGAAAACTGCCTACCCCAACTTGAAGTGTCAGATTAAAGTGTGTGAATGGGTTCATTAATGTGTGTCTGTGTGTGTGTGTGTGTGTGTGTGTGTGTGTGTGTGTGTGTAAGTCCAGATCAATGCTAATGTGCAGCGTCTGGTCTCCTGCAGTGGCTGAATGATCTTCAGTCACGTGAGCTTTTTAAATCAGACACAAATAAACACAACATGTTATTATCTGTTTACTTCCAGTCAAATGACACTAGTTTGTATTTGCACTTTGAAATCACACCCATTGTTTGGATTCTATTGGTCTGTTAATCAATGGCATTTTAATTTAGAAGCATTCCAGTTCTGGAAGATGGAATAAATGTATCTGCAGCTGTTGTCAGTTTATGATTATTATTACAGTTATTGGGTCATGGCCAACAGGTTTTAGGGTGAACCAGTGTTACTCAAGATAACTTCATTCAGGATTATTTTTAGATACAGGAATTTGTTTATCAGCATGTTAGCAGGGTTGCCCAGTGGCCGGGGGCAAGTAAAACGCCATATCGGGCAAGTAAATATAACATCCCACCTGCCTGTTCAGGCAAAAAAAGAGTTTCAATCATTTTCTCCGATCATCATTGTATCATAAATTATGTTATACAGGATTGGATCCTGCTTACAGTTCCACAATGATGTCCAGGTCTTTTAAAAAAACGCCCTACGCTATCAATGTTTTTTGAAGTGTGGTTAAATGTGCTAATTTTTGGCCAAGACGGAGGAGATGTTGGCCGACGCGAACCGACTTGGTGTGTCATGGCCTTTAGAAACCTATAAATACAAATGTTCCAGCTCAAACTCTTTGACATAGTGGAAATGAGGGTGTCTAAAAATGAAAAACTAATAACTAATAAAAAAAACTATTTGTATAGGGCCCAGTAAATATTGACTTCGACGACCGGGCAAGTGAAAAAAAAACTAAACGTTGAGTCCTGATAACCTGAATTACTGAATTACTCCGCTGTTCACGGTGGACATAGCGGTCTGTGTGTGTGTGTGTGTGTGTGTGTGTGTGTGTGTGTGTGTGTGTGTGTGTGCATGTGTGTGTGCATGTGTGTGTGTGTGTGTTCTTTTTTAACTACATTCGTGGAGTCCAAAAACTGGGAGTCCAGTATACTTGTGGGGTCCTGACAGCTTTGTGGGGCCAAAATGCTGGAACACACAACTTTAAAGGGCTGTTTGAGGGTTAAGACTTGGTTTTAGGATTAGGGTTAGAATTAGGTTATGGTTAGGGTGAGGGTAAGGGTTAAGGTTAGGCATTTAGTTGTGATGGTTAAGGTTAGGGTAAGGGGCTAGGGAATGCATTATGTCAAAGATCAGGTCACAAAGATAGTGTGTGTGTTTGTGTGTGTGTGTGTGTGTGTGTGTGTGCGTGCGTGCGTGCGTGCGTGCGTGCGTGCGTGCGTGCGTGTGCATGCGAGTGTAAGTGCGCAGTCACATCACTCTGAGCTGAAAGTTTCTGTCTGTCTTTAAGGATTTGTGTCCTCCTATCTCTCCCCTTCTAATTCTTCTCCTCTATTGTGTTGTTGTTTACTGCATCTGTAACAAACTGATGCTGCTGCACTGAACAGCACCAATTAGGTTACAACTCTGGGTGCTCTCTCCCAGAGAGTGTGAGTCAGCGGGTGACTGAAATTGTTTCTAGCATGTGACAAGCCCTCCTGTGTTTTTACATAAATGTGTGTGTGATATTGTATGTGGGTCACAGTAAAACAGGAAATGCCTTCAGGCTTCCTCTGCAGACACACAGACCGGTCCTCTCCTCGGATCTATTTTTCTCTCTTTCTATCCGTTTCGCTCTGTGTCATGTTTCACACGTCATAACCTTTTTTATATTTGATCTTTTTGTCAAAGTTCAGTCAGGGAAACCTTTTCATTCGGTCTCCTGGCCCTTTGTTTATTCTTCCACCTGAGCTGGGGCTCTGTTGTTCTGTTGCTTTGTTGCTTTCAGAATTGTATTGTATTTTTTCTGTATGCCTCCCCTCCAGCGATAACTGTGGCCAAAGGCATTGGGTCCTATTTTAACGATCTAAGCGTACGGCGTGAAGCGCCTGGCGCAGGTGCGTTTAGGGCGTGTCCAAATCCACTTTTGCTAGTTTGACGGCGGAAAAAAGGGTCCGTGCGCCGGGCGCATGGTTCAAAAGGGTTGTACTTAGTGTCTTCATTAATTCATAGGTGTGTTTTGGGCGTAACATGCAATAAACCAATCAGAGATCATCTCCCATTCCCTTTAAAAGCCAGGCGTGTTTGGACCTTGGAGCATTGCTATTATGACGGCAGATAATTGGTGGAGAAGAAACTGATCTGCTCGTGTGTGAAGTGAAAGCGCGCAAGCAGATCATATCATAATAGTATTTCACATTGTAATATTTTTTATTTTTAATCTTCTGCATGTGTATGTGCTGCTGCGCGTCCCTGTGTGTGTAACAAGCATAGTGTGCGCGCGCTGTGCACGAGCCTAGGCTGTTAAAATAACAATGAAATACTGCGCTATTGACTTTAGACCAGGTTTTTGATGGTCAATGGCGCCATCACTTGGGCACACACAACATGGGTGCTGGACGGACATTGACAAATGTCCGTCCGCTTTAGGCCACACACAATGTAATTGTAGGCCCAGTTTATTATACAACTCATTTTTATACACTATATGTAGTATTTGTCTTTTAGGTTAGGGGGCCTCGGCGTGTGGCTGTGGTGTGTGGCATAGGGCTATGCTACATACTTGTTCCTATACAAAGAAACATACAAGACAGATGTTATGACTAAAGACATTCAGACTTTCATGCTATTATGCATTTACTAACATTCATTTACGCACAACAACAGGATTGCGTAAAATGGGTGGATTTTGTTGGTGTAATAGTGCAAGAACTGAACCAAAGTGCAGCCTCTTGCAGAGAGTGTGGGAACAGTTTATCCTGTTCATTTTTTTCAAATGTCTGCAGGGTCTGCACTCTCTAGCTCTGCTTCTGTCTCTCCCTCTCTCTGTTTCTCCAGAAGCAGCTCAAGGCTTCTTCACCTCTTCCCTCTGCTGCCTCATCTCGACAGACCTACTGATCTCTTTATCTACCTTCTGTTTTTATCTCTTTGTGTCTGCTGTCTGCGTTTTCTCTCCCTCCTGTCTCTGTTCCTACCACGTTGTTTCACTTTTTCATCTCAGTGTACCTGTGTGTTTTCAAGAAGTGTGATCACAATTTGATCCACTCATCATCTCCATTCTTGGCCTTTGTGTTTTTTACCATCTATCTTTTTTGAGTTTGTTTTTGTCATCTAACTTTAATCTCTCTCTCTCCCTCTCTCTCTCTCTCTCTCTCTCACTCACACACACACACACACACACACACACACACACACACACACATTAACCTGTAGCTCACTGCACCAAAGTCATCAATATTCTCAGTCAATAACGGTATTGATTAGACTTGCTCATCTCTGGTTGTCTCGCTGCTGTAATCAAACCCTGCTTCTCTTTAAATGATCACAGCAAAATACAATAAACAAGACACACATGCACGCACACACACACACACACACACACGCCTCTTAAACCTGCTGATCACAGCCTTGCTGCCATTTGTCGATACTTTCCAATCATTACTGGTATTGATCAGGGTTTAGTAGAATCAGATTGCAAGGTTCGAAATGAGAGAGAGCAGGAGGCGGAAGAAAACTCTCCCTCCCCCTCTGTCTTCTCCTATCAGTCACTTAGAATTCAATTGAAAAAGCTTTATTGACATGTGTGTCAATAAAGAGTATTACAGACATTCAGTCAGCGTTAGCAGCGTAACAGAAACTGAGAAAAAGGATGGTTGAAGTCAGTTGAACTCATGACTCATGGCATTTCATAACGTAGCCTGGACAGCTGGCTACTGAACAATGATGCTCACCGCCTTTAAGGGGTCTGGTCATCAACATTTATTTAGAACTGGACCTTTAGTGACGAGGTGACATGCCTCAGGGACTCCCTCCCTCTGGGAGACTATATGTTTGTGACCCCACCTGTACAGGAAAAGTATTTGTACAAAAGGACATTCAAACCCAGACCCAGAGCGTCAAAAAGTTACGCCAAGAGTCCCGAACAAATCGATCTAAATATGACACTAAAGGAGACTTTTTGCATCAATAACAAATGCCACAGGCACCTGACCAAGCATCGCTTTTTGACGCGATGGGAGTGAGACTTTGTTGGTCTATGCTTTGGCTTGTTTACTCACTGATTTACTGACTGTTTGTCTTAATATTAATAAAAATGATAATAATAACTTATTTATATAGCGCCTTTCACGAAACCCAAGGACACTTTACAGAATTACTGTGGCTAAGCTAAAGGAGCTTTGGTAAACAGGTGGTGTTCCAGAGGGATGGGGTTGCAACACTAAAGGCTCTGTCTCCAAAGGTACAGAATCTGGTGTGGGGAATGGAGAGCAGGCCAGCGTCTGAGGACAGCAGGTTGTGGGGTGGGGTGTATGGATGGAGGAGGTCGGAGAGGCACTGTGGGGCCAGGGCATGGAGGGATTTGTAGTTGAGAAGGAGGATTTTATATTTGATGCAGGACTTAATTGGGAGCCAGTGAAGGTGGATGAGGGTTGGGGAGATGTGCTGCCAGGTCTTGGTGTAGGTGAGGACCCTGACGGCAGAGTTTTGGACATACTCGAGCCTGTTTTGCTGGGAACCCCAGACAGGACTCCATTGCAGTAGTACTAATGGGAGGTAATAAAAGCAACTATGAGGATTTCTGTCACGGAGTCGGGAGTGATGGCCGGAGTCTGGAGATGGTTTTGAGATGAAAAAAAGGCTGATTTGGTGATAGATTTGATCTGAGTATGGAAAGAGAGAGTGGAGTCCAGGATTACACCAAGGTTGCGGACCTCAGAGGATGGGCAGATGGTGCACCCGTCAACATCCAGGATGAGATCTCCAACCTTCCGGAGCAGCGCCTTGGGGGCCACAACCAAGAGTTTTATTGCTGTTCAGTTTGAGTGGGTTGGTTGACATCCAGGCTTTGACATGCAGACAGTTAACCAGGGAGAGGGGGGGAGCTGAGTGGATGGTTTGGTGCTGATATAGAGCTGTGTATCATCGGCGTAGGAGTGTAAACTGAGACCATGTTGCCGGATAATCTGACCAAGGGGGAGCATGTAGATGGTGAAGAGGATTGGTCCAAGCACAGAGCCTTGAGGCACGCCTTGGGACTGTGTGTGTGTGTGTGTGTGTGTGTGTGTGTGTGTATATATATATATATATACACACACACACACACACACACACACACACATACAGTGCTGCTCATAAGTATGCTAAACTCTACTACTACCCCTATGTTAAATTCCCATAGAGGAAGGCAGATTTTTATTTTTAAAGGCCAGTTATTTCATGGATCCAGGATACTATGCATCCTGATAAAGTTCCCTTGGCCTTTGGAATTAAAGTAGCCCCACATCATCACATACCCTTCACCATACCTAGAGATTGGCAAAGTTTTATTTCAGTTAGCCTAATAGCTAACTGAGATAAGATCCATATCAAAGCAAATCAAACCAGCTATTAGGGTAACTGAAATAAAACCGGATTTCACTATTTTCGGATGTCTGTCACCTTCCGCTTTCTTTGTGTTGTAATTTTAAACTCTGGTGGATTTATGAGGACTATGGTTAACGGCTCCTCAGATCTCTGCAGGGTAAATCCAGACAGCTAGCTAGACTATCTGTCCAATCTGAGTTTTCTGTTGCACGACTAAAACAACTTTTGAATGTACATATGTTCCACAAAAACAAGTTCCTTCCGGAGGGTATTTTGGAGCGGCACCGTGGCAATGCGAGACTACTGACTGGGTTACTGACTGTGTTGTTGCTGTGTTTCAGCGGTGGTCAGTGCCATCCCGGTGCCAGCTCTGGACTCCTCCCAGTATCCAGGGATTCTGCCTTCCCCTTCCTGCGGCTTCACTCACAACAAGTTCAGCCTGAGACCGATGCCTTTCCCAAGTCTGACCGTGGACAGAGGATACACTCCAGGTACTGCAATACTACTACTACTAACTGAGAAAACTACTAATACTAGTGTAGAGACAGATGCATGCCAGCTTTTGTCCATATGTGAAATACATTTTCAGGGTTCAACGCTAAGGTTTTCTTTCACTTGTCCGGTCGAACAAGTAAAAATAAAGTCTAATTGTCTGAAGTAAATTTTTACTGGCCCCTATACAATTCTTTTTTTTCTGAGGAAAAATGTTGAAAAAACGTCAGAAAATGAAAAAAAATCAAACGTTGATAGCATTAAAAGTGTAGAAAGATGTGAAAAAAACATCAAAAGCATCAAGCGCCAACTCAATTCTAGAATGGCCCACAGCACATTCAAATCAAATTATTAGCATACGATGTGCCCGAACAGGCAAGTGGGGCCATCGGGCAACCCTTATTGTTGAACCCTGCATTTTTGAAAAAGTTTTTAAAATACTGCTACAGTATGATGTTTGATTTTTATCATGGTCAGAATCAAAATCAGAAAAGGGGTTTGTTGCGAAAGTAAGTTACACTTGCAAAAATTTGGTTAGTGCATACTAAACAATATGAATGTGACAGTTCAGGGAGGTAGAGGACCCAAAATACAGGGAGAGACAGGCAGGCAGGAGAAGCGTTGAGGCACAAAGACTTATTTTCTCCAAAAAAGCAAAGACAAACCTAGGGAGTCCTGTGAGCTGCAGGCAAAAACCAATACAAGGGAGAAAACCAAGGATATCCAAAACCAGGCAGGGAGAAACAGGAGACACGGAAACTGACGCAGACACATACAAACTGACGCAAGAGGATACAAAACAATCTGACAAGACACAAAGGGAAACACAGAGGCTAAATAAACTAGGAGACGAGCAAACCAGGAACAGGTGAGACAACAGGTGAAACACATCAGAGCGGGGCAGGACAATCAACCAAGGCGGGAAAACACAAAGTAAAGCTGGACATGACAAGACAGAAAACAGACTATCAAAATAAAACAGGAAACAGAACTAACAGGGAAACGCACAACCGGGAACAGAAAAATACACAACAAAATATATACAGACAACACTACACAACACAGGATACATTTACAAGACAGGGAAGAGAAACCTACAGAAAAAACAGGGAGATAACTAAACAGAAATATACACAACAGAAATATACATACAAAAATCTACAAACAAGGCAACAGAAATGTACAAACAGGTAACAGAAATGTCCAAACCATAACAATGAAATGAACAATAAATACAGTGACAAATATATAGAAAATAGCTGTTTAAAATAAGAAAATGGAGGCTGAATGGATTGAGTGCAGAATGTGCAAAGAATATATATAGTATGTGTAATGAATGGAATGCCGTTTAGTTCAGTCTGTCACACATTAGAAGGGCTATTTTCACATTTCCATTAGCAAAAGTTACGGATAGTACCTGGTACTTTCTTTGTTACCACCTCGAGGTCGAGATTCCAAGCGAGCTGAGCCGACGCTAAAAGGAGGAGTTAAAACGCTGCAGACCACTGATTGGTGCAGAAGGAAATACTGCACAAACCTGCCATTTTTTTTTTTACCAAATTTTTTAAAACTACAGCATACACTACTCATAATGCGCTGTACAGTGGAAACACGGCATAGGGAGCAGGACTTTTACATAGCCAAAAATACTACAAAACTACTAGTAGAGAGGGGAAATATACCACATATACCACAGCTACTACTACTGATTTACTATTATTCAGAGTTTTAGCTGGGTCTTAAAAAGTCTAAAATGAGTCTAAAATTTCAAAATGAAAATTTTAGGCCTTTAAAGTCTTAAATTCGCTGAAGTGTTGCGTTCTAGTTCTTAAAAGACAATTCCGGCGCAAAA
Source organism: Sander lucioperca (assembly GCF_008315115.2). NCBI lineage: Eukaryota > Metazoa > Chordata > Actinopteri > Perciformes > Percidae > Sander > Sander lucioperca. The sequence continues at coordinate 33,009,605 of NC_050186.1, read as the reverse complement.
CGAACCTAGAGGTTAATAACAGATGTGTACCCACTCTGTCGTTCTCTGGGACATGTTTTCATGCTAATCAAATGTATTTGTACCTTGAAACAAGCTAGCGCAGACCGCTGATTAGCTTACAACGCTAGTATTCGGGGCACAGGGAAAGTAAAAACAAATCACTATTTAAACCACTAAAAAGGCTCAAAATATCACCAAACTTCAACAGTAGCATAGTAAGGGTCCCTAAATGTTAACCGAAGCATTGAGAACATTGTAAGTGTACAGACAGTTTATTAAAAAGATAGATTATAAAGACAGTCGCGTTCTCGTATACAGGCGGCCGGCCGACTTGGGAGCTACTGTCTTTCTAAACTATCTTTTTAATAAACTGTCTGTACACTTACAATGTTCTCAATGCTTGTCCTTTAAATTATTTTAAACTGGTATTAATTTTCCTACATCCAAGTAGCGCTCCCTCTGATGCTCATTGAAATGTTCCCGCAGCGCTTTAGAATTTAATTCTGTGGTGTTGTAGTTCTTTCTGTCCAAATATAATTCGCTGTATTATGACTACAAATGAGACCAACATGCAACTTAAATTGCAGCCACTCTAGACACCATTCCTATAATGCCGATGAGGAAATCTGAGAATTATTTCAAACAATGTTTCCGGACTCTGACATCATAATTTTTTTAATGTTGTGCTAGAGGTCTTAAATTTCATTCATAATGGTCTTAAAAAGGTCTTAAAAAGTTTTAAATTGGACTTGGTGAAACCTGTAGAAACCCTGTTATTGCCATGGTAATGATTATTATTAATGTATCTATATTATAACTGGTGATGCCATTGCTATGACCACTGCAACAGTTCAAAAATAAATAAATAACATTACATGTAACAAATATTACCACCTCAACCTTTCATAAATACAACAGGGCTTACACTGCAACATCTTAATCTTTTCAGCTCTCCCTCCGCTTCCCCCCCTGTATTTAAGCCAATTTTGCAGCAGAGCTAAATGCTAAATGACATGGTGGGGAGCGGTATTTCAGTAATTGGCTAATTCCTGGTTGGCTTGTATCAGTGATTTAACATAGCAGAGGGACGGGGAGAAGCTTAAGTCATTGAATTAGCTGACACAGCGGGGGAGCTGATGGCAAAACAAACACGTACAATGAGCTGGCAGGAGGGGGGTGGAGTGGTGACAGAGAGGCAGATATAATAAGCAAGTGATACAGAGGCAGTTAATGAGGGAGGTAACATCATCTCTGAAGTCATACAAACAATAGTCTATATCCTCGATGTTCCACCTCCGGGAAGGCTCCGGTGCCGCAGGAAAATCCGCCGGATGCATGTATTTTCACCGATTTCCATTTCCTTCCGCTGTCTTTTGTGTTGGCATTTCAAACTCCAGTGCATTTCTGAGGACTATGGTTAACTGCTCCTCAGATCTCTGCAGGGTAAATCCAGAAAGCTAGCTAGACTATCTGTCCAATCTGAGTTTTCTCTCGCGCAACTATTTTACAGTGGCTCTGTGCGCTAAGCTCCGCCCCGAGCCGCTGTAAAATAGTCGTGCAACAGAAAACTCAGATTGGACAGATAGTCTAGCTAGCTGTCTGGATTTACCCTGCAGAGATCTGAGGAGCAGTTAACCATAGTCCTCATAAATCCACCGGAGGTTAGAATGCCAACACAAAGGAAACGGACATCGTCGAAAATACATGCATCCGGTGGAATTTCCTGCGGCACCGGAGCAATCCCGGAAGTGGAACGTCAAGGATATAGACTATGAATAAATCAACTAATTTTATATGTTAATATGACAACCTTTTACCATTCCATTTGTTTTATTGTCTCTCTTGACATACGCTTTAGAAGGCCTGTAACAATTATTACATAATTGTCTAATCATCCATTTTTTTAAATAATCGTGTTTTCTTTGTTAACCACAATTAATTGCTAACATTTGCTAAGGTCTTAAGGAGTATGACTGGTAATTGGGAACTTTGTTTAGATATGCCAGTTTGTAATTATATAAGTGATTATTGGTCGGACTATATATTTTTATTATTATTTAAATTGTTAGTTGTTGGCACTTGACCCGCAACAAGCTATAACAATGACAAGTTCGAAAAAATGTTTTTGAGATGGTAAATAGGCATGGTTTACTTCATAGGCTGTGTATTTTTGTTTTAACATTATCTGTGTCACATAACGGTGATATATAACAAATGATGTATCCTGGGATTCGTTAAAAACTTTAATTGGTTTAAAAAAGTAAAAACATTAATAAATCTTTTACAGTTTGACTGAAACAATTATATTGTTAATCGCGATTATTTCTGAGACATTTAATTGTACAGCAAAATTTGGATTTGTTACAGCTCTACGCTTCAGTGATTATTGGACTATCAAGCACTAATATATATAATATTTCAACGGGATTATGTGACGTGAGAATAATCAGTTACACTTTACTTAAAGGTATCTACATAAGAGTGACATGACACTGTCATGAACATGTCATAAACGTTTATGACATCATTTTTCTTTTAGTTAGTCTTATTCGGATTTTGTCATGACAAGTTAGGGTTAGGGCACGGGCACAAGGGGACCACTGGTGTGACTAAAACACTTAAAAACCTCCTTAAAAAGTTTGGTTATATAAAAGCTGTTTAAAAGAAAATCAGATATTAAAGGCAGGTTAAAAGAACCACAGGACAGGACGGACAGTGGGAGAATAAAACTTTAAATAAAAGGTTACCTCCACACTTGCCCTAGAGTTATGAAAATAAATGTCTCGGCATTGCAATACAAAAACAAATTCTATCCAATCTATATCCACATTAAAGAGGACTAAAATCATTTAAAAAGTCTAAAATACCATCTGAATTACTTGCCCTTGAGGTTAAAAAGCACACATACCATTAAAAATTAGTAATAATTTGAACCCTAACCCTTAGAGTTAGGGTTAGGGTTCATGTGTCATGACTGTGTCATGACAGTGTCATGTGTTCATGACAGTGTCATGTCACTCTTATGTAGATACCTTCAAGTAAAGTGTTACCGAATATTCTATTTCCTGACTTGGAGAACATCCGTGAAAAAAAACGTAGATGTTGATAATCAGAAAATTGTTTTATTTTTGTAAAAATGGCACTAACAAATGATGTGGTAACACTATAATGTTTCTTCCTGGAAATCAGACACAAGCACCATATTCTGCGGTTTAATTAGGAGGGCATACGCAACATCTTAGTGAATTTTCTCGTCTTGGTCTCTTGATGACATTTTGTTCACGCTTTCCTGATGAGTTGAGATTGTTCTGTGAAAAAAGAACACAAACCAATTTGAATTCCTCGAGAGCACGTCATTTTGGTTTGAGTTTTTGTACTTTCCTTTCTTTGGGCTCTCTGATGGTTTTATCCTCTTTAGTCTCTCTCCCTTTCTCCTGCAACACATTCTCACTCCCGGTGCGTCAAAAAGTGACGCTTGGTCAGGTGCCTTTGGTGTTTGTTACTGACGCAAAAAGTCTCCTTTAGTGTCATATTTAGACACGCTTGGTCAGGACTTGTGGCGTCACTTTTTGACGCTCTGGGTTGGGACTCTTGGTGTCACTATTTGACGCACGCGGGACTCGCGTCTAGGGTCGGGACGTTAGTTTAACTGACATGCGGCAGAAGAACGGGATAGTTAGGTTTAGGAAAAGATGGTGGGTGGGGTTATAAAATGTATGTTTGAGTGACACGCGGGACAATAATGGGACATGAACCCCGGTCTCCTGGGTTAAAAGTCCTGTGTTGTTTGACCCATCCACCCCCCCAACTAACCTCCCTACGCAGATTTTTGGTCTTTCATACTACTCGCTACCGTTGTCTCTCTTAATACTACGTCATCTTACAGCGCTGCAGTCGAGCGGCTGCTCTGCATTCCGTACAGACGCTAAAGGCCCAGATATACTTGCTTTTAACTACGCGTTCGAATACGTAAGATGGCTGCCACGCGTATCCTGCGTTCCTTTGGAGCGTAGGTTGTGCACGTCTTCAGAAATAAACACTACGCGTCCAGAAGATGCAATTCAGCACATGAACGTGGGGGCAGTGGATCATCCGACAGGCAGGTCAGCAGCTGTTCCACACTCCAGCCAAGGCATATGTTCCGGTGTCGGCCAGGGATGATATGGCCCTGATCTGTCCCCTAGTGGATAGACGTTTAATCCTCCAGGTTCACGCAAAGTAGAGCTGAAGATCTTTGCCTGAACCCGTCAGGTTCGGTTGGGTTCGGTCTTAATTTCTATCATTTTACACGGGCTCGGGCCGGGCTCGGGCTTGCGCTCCGGGTTGCGCTGTAAATGAGCGGTCAGGTGATGCGTTTCGATTAGCGCGAGGTTAGTCATGAATAAATGCTGTTAAATATATAAATGACTCATTCTTGACAAAAGGCAAAAGAGCTGTGTGCGTGCACACATTTGAATAATGTCAGGCTGTAAACGGGTTTGGGCTTTTAAAAAGCTGTCAATCAAAATGTACAGCTCTAATGCAAAGTACGCAGGCAAGTATGTAAACAATGCTGTTTGTGCCGCCGTTTGTCTACTCGTACGCATTGTTAAAAAGCTACTATATCTAGGCCTTTAAGGGTGATTTTTGCGTTGGTATCTAACGCTGAGAGTCACTGACTAAGCATCAGTTGGAAGTGAGAACGGGTTGTCTCCTTCCCCTCCCATAAGGAGAGGCTCTCACGCCCTCTCTCAGCTTTTATCTCTTCTTTCTTCCTCTTGTCTTGTCGGCTCTACATGTAATTACTGGCTGTCTTCTCTCTCCCTTGTTCACTGCGATCGGATTTGGCTGTAGCGACATGAGGCGTTTCATCTATCATGTCACATCTGAAGCTTTTTTTTTTTTTTTTTCCCACAGTCAAGATCTCATTTTTCTTCAGCAAGAAGCTACTCTTCTTTCCCTTCCTCTTTCTCTCGCATGTATCTCTTGACGAGATAAAAATGGGATTTCTCTCAGCGTGAAGACACTTAGCCGACATAGAAACTAAGAAACGCCAGCGAGTTACACTCAACAAAGTAAAAGAACAAAACTGCAAATCTGGCAGAACAATGGATTTCGTCATGCGTGAGGATGAGATCGATGTTTAGAATCAAGTTATCGAATTATACTGTTTTAAAAATACGTGAGCCTTTCGGTATGTAAAATATGAAATTGTTTCTGCTTTCATGGAAGAAAAACGGATCAAAAAACATAGACTGTAGACAAACAACAACTGTTCCATTTATATATGTATCTTTTATCTATTTGTACATAAACACATGTGGAAGGACCACAGGGCAATGAAGCATACGGTAGAAGGTCCATGCAGACTGGATTTGCATTTACATTCCTGACAGAAACACTCTCAGTCCCACGGCAGTCCTGCAGCAACATTAATTTACACAGTAGTGCCATATTTCAGCATATTACTGCCTAGATCTACGCAGAAGCTGTCTATGAAAAAAACACTGAAGAGCTTTTGGGATGTTGAGGCAAAAATATTCACACATTAGAAGTTTGTATTTTGATGTACTCTGTGTTTTCTTCCAATGAGTCTTCACTCCTTACAATAATTGGATGTTTGGTCTTTCGCCCTTCCCTCTCTCCATTCCCATTCTTTCCTTTCTCCCATTCCCAAATTTATCCCAAACATCTCTCATGTCTTTATATCCTCCCGACAATTCTTTTCACTAACTCCCTTCATCTCCTCCTCCTCCCTCTTCCTCAGTGATGCCTTCAGACACCTCCACCAATCCTCTCCTCCAGCAGCAGCCTCTGCCCCAGCCGGCTCCTCCGCTGCTCCCCGGCTCCTCCGCACCGCCGGGGGAACATGTTCTGGGTGTCGGCCCAATCCCAGGAGTCCCCGCTGCTGCCGCTGCAGAGGAGTCCCAGGCCGGAAGCGCTCGGACCATCCCGACGGCCTGCGTGCGGCCCACGCACCCGCTACGGAGCTTCACCAACCCACTGCTGCCTCCGCCCATGAGCACCATCGACCCCAAGGTGTACACCTCCATGCTGCCGCAGTCCAGTGAGTACAGCTGATTGTTTCACAAATAATAGAGACCAGGGCTGTCAATCAATTAAAATGTTACGTCGCAAATTAATCGCATGATGGTCCAAAGAGACAGAGCGCATTTAAGTCTCGCCCCCCACCAGTGGGTAAAAAAACTCTCCGCTCCCCATTGACTACTCCCCAAAAGAGGTCAAAATAACCGTTCAGGGGGCTCAAAACATATCCTTCCCAACGATTAAACCGTGCACAGGGTTTCCGCGGGGTCTTTTAAGCAACACTAGAGAACTTTTCCCGCTTCGGTCCCCCTACATGTTGGAAGCGGAAGTGTCCATTACATTACATTGTCCAGTTCATTCGAACTACAGATCCGCTACCCGATCTGGCAAACTTGCATAATGTAATGTAATGGACAATTCCGCTTCCAACCTGTAGGGGGACCGAAGCGGGAAAAGTTCTCTAGTGTTGCTTTAAAAGTCTATAATTTCAAAATCAAAATTTATAGGCCTTAAAAAGTCTTATGTTCTAGGTCTTGAATCATTTTTAAACAGGTCCTAATTTTCCTACAACCATGCAACGCTACCTTTTTTTATTCTGTGGTGTTGTAGTTCTTTCTGTCGTTAGTCCAAATATAATTTCACTGTATTACGACTACAAATGAGACCAACATGCAACTCGTATTGCAGCCAATCAGCTTTCGTGTCATTGGCGTGGGTCTCTTTCAGATTGTACCACAGACATAAAACTGATGTTATTCTTCAGCTATGAGGAAGTGCAAGTTTAGCGATACTAAAAAAAACTGAATTTAGGGCTTAGTTGATGTTGTGATAAAGGTCTTAAATTTCAACGGTCTTAAAAAGTCTTAAATCTGACTTGCAGAAACCCTGCTTGCAATGCATGTTCGTGTTGCAGTGTCACAAGGTTAACAAGATGTAAATGAAAGTTTTGAACAATAAAGGAGAATAATGAAATTAGATTTTATATCAATATAAATTTTGATTCAATTGAATTCACCAGAACGCAGGAAATGACGCTCCAAATATCCTGGGGTTCGGTTATAATGTGTGTTGCCCCATGCGCCCATGGGTGATATGAACTACCAACAATGTAAAGAACCCATAAGTCAAGTTTTTATAAGATGCCGAACCGAAAAACAGAGCTTTTACGAAGACAAACGTGGATACCGACGTGAGGAATCAGCAGGAAGAACTGACTGGGATCCTGTCACTAAACTAGTCCGATGTTACGTGTGTTAGCTTAATTAACAGACATATAGTTAGCCTAAAACTGACGTTTGGATATGTGATTTGGTAGCAAAATGCTTGCTGCGAACGTAACGTCGGATGTAACGTTAGTTTTCGTGTCAGGATCCCACAGTCTTCCCATTTTTTTCTGCTGATTCCTCGCGTCTGTATCCACTTTTGTCTTCATAAGAGCTCTTTCTGATCGGCAGCTTCTAAAAAACTTAAGGCATGGGTTATTTACCCTGCTGGTAGTGAATATTACCACACAGCAGCTTTTAGACATTTCTCTGTTGTTTGCTAGCAGACGGAATAGACAAGGATGCACCTTCACGCAATACAAGTCAGTGAGCGCAGCGGGCGGCGAGGCTTTCAGAGTATGACTCGATGCGCTCCGCCTTTATAGTCTACTCGCGATTAGGCAGAATAATTACAAATTTTGTGTATCTTTAAGCAAACTCTCAGTGAAACCTCCCTCCCAGTGGAGAGCATGTCCCCGTCTGGAGCTTTTTGTTCCAAAAAAGAATGTTTCATTTGGTGTTTTCATTCCATGGAAATACTCCCAGGTGGGTCTGCTGAAGGGAAACCAAGAAAATAAGTGTGGTTTATCACACTTGATGAAAAAGATTTTTGTTTCTTTATTTTTTTTAAACTCGGCAGCTGCTCCTGATGCTGATCCAGTTTGTTCAGTGTTTTGTCTGATTCCAGCGACTCTTGGTTGAAGCTGTATTCTCTCTGCTTAATACTTTATTCATGGAAGCTAAATGTGTTAGCCTAAGGTTGTTACATGGTGTGTGTGTGTGTGTGTGTGTGTGTGTGTGTGTGTGTGTATAAAGATGCACTGTATCTGGCCTTGACATAGCCTGAGGGTTGGGTCTGATCTGGACTGACCTCCCTCTGTTTTCTCTTTATGTGACCTGTCTGTCTCTACATAATGTTCACCTCCCCCCCCCCCCCCCCTCTCTCTCTCTCTCTCTAACCCTAACCCTTGGCATGAATTTCAGAAATAACAATATTGCCAAAGCATCAAGGATAATAATGTGAGAAGAACATACGTACAATTCATTAGTAAAAAAACATGAAAACAATAACAGTATATCAATATACAGTAACATCGCTAGTGTCAAATGTAAGAAAGAAAACAAAGACAAAAGCAAACAAACAAAATGTGTCTCTCTCTCTCTCTCTCTCTCTCTCTCACAATGAGACAAAACATCCCTCTACCTCATGAAAATCCGATTCTCTACAGTTGTCTTTTGGGTATGTTATACTGTAGTCTCGCATTGCCAGACCTTCCTCTGCAGCGCTGTGGAGGAGGGTCTGGCTATGGGATGGGAGAAAAACGTGCTCTGGTTTATTGGCATTTCTTTAAACCAATCACAATCGTCTTGGGCGGGGCTAAACAACAGACGCAATAACGGTGCCTCTGCAAAATCCCCTAAATGAATCGTTGTTGATATAGACTAGGGTATGGTCTAGGGCAGGGGTCGCCAATGTTTTTTAAGCCAAGGACTCCTTCACTGAGAGAGAGGGACCCCCTACTACATATTTTGTATACAATTAAGTTGCATAATAAACTGGGCCTACAATAACGTGTGGGCAGCCTAAAGCCTTTATACATACCATTTTAGTGCATAGAATACTAAGCTAATAAAATGTTGGTATGATTTTATGAATCATGTTTTAATGATAAACATACATGTGGCACCTGTGAATCCTCAGGATGAACTGTATCAGTGGAGGGCTACCTTAGTGACTATCTTACCTATAGGCCAGTAAGCCTATCATCAATGTTTTTTTTTCTCACAAATAGGCTGATTTATATTTGCTAATAATATGTTGGCCCCTTGTTGAAGATCTCTACTCTAGGGTATCGCTCTAGCGATGGCAGTATCAGTCGGTCCACCACTTTGGATTCAATGATGTAAAAATGTATAAATGTCAACCTTCAATAGCCATCCTCAGATGCATCGGCAAACTGATTTAGTTTAGCAAATGTCAGGGTTCCAAAGTCCGTTCTTCAACCTTGAACTCTTCCAGCTTATGCAGATCCTGAATCCAATTCATTCTTTCCTATGCAGACTTCCGAACTGGTTGGAGAAGCAGTTGACCAATCAGAGCTTTTCAAGTGGAATTCAGAATGACGACGACGTCTTCCTTCACACTGTAGCTACATTCCAACCAAAATAGCAACAGAAAGATTGCTGCTAAAATGGCGACCAAAAGAGAAGTTCGGCGTTCCCATATGGGGAGTGACGCAGTCAGAGCTTAGACCCCAAATATCAGTCCTGCACAGTCACAGTCAAATCATAGGAAAGTAGATTGATTTTGTTTTCAATACTCAGGCCAATCCTGGTTTTCAAAGCATGGTGATTTGTTTAATATTACTCGCTGATTGCACACAGCATACAGTGAGGCTAGGTTCACACTTGGCATCTTTTTTTGACAAGAAAAAGTTTGTAGTGAAAACAAAAGCTGGCTGCGTTTTTATTCCAAAAAGCAGCCAAGATGGTCTTTTGTTGCTATAACAGCTACTGTTATACGTATATAACATATATATATACATATATGTATTACCGCTCCACATAGCATTAGGTGGAACTAAACAAAGCGGTGCAGCGAGCTAGAAAAAGAACAGAGAGAGAGAGAGAGAGAGAGAGAGAGAGAGAGAGAGAGAGAGAGAGAGAGCATAAAACAAAGCTAGTTCCCTGTACAGGGAGCACCCGGTCATACCGTATAAGCATATAACTCACTGTGCTCCGACTCCATTTTTTCTTGTCATTATGGAAACGACAGGTCTGGCTACTCCGCTTGTCATTGGCCGGCTGTCTTAAAATCTTAAAGTAGGGGGCAAGGTGGAGAGTGGGGGTGTGGCCTTGACCAACTGCCACTTTGCTCGTTTGAAAGCCATGTTGTCTCTCTCTTTCTCATGGGCGGGCCAAATTCTCTGGGCGGGCAAAGCAGAGAAAGGGGAGGTAACCTTTCCCCTTATGACGTCATAAAGGGAAGATTCCAGGTTGGCCCATCTGAGCTTTCATTTTCTCAAAGGCAGAGCAGGATACCCAGGGCTCAGTTTACACCTATCACCATTTCTAGCCACTGGGGGACCATAGGCATCCATCCATCCATCCATCCATCCATCCATGGACCATAGGCAGGCTGGGGGAACTCATATTAATGTTAAAAAAAACTCATAAAGTGAAATTTTCATGCCATGGGACCTTTAAAGTGTGTGCGTTAGTACAGTTTTGTTCCACCGTGAGGCTCCAGAAGAGGAACTCTACTGGAGGGATGAACACAATTATTTCAAAAGATATTCCCTTATTCCCTCTCTGTCTTCTTTACTGTACTGTAGTCTTTCTTTTTCTTTATATTCCTCTGTTTTAGATCATTTTATCTCTCTTTCCTTTCCGTCCGTGGCTCATCCTGTCATTCTCTCTCCGATGGCCTGCAGCCATGTGAACAGTACATATGATGCCTGGATAGTATGGTGAGGTGGAGGTGTATTTGTTGTTTTTCTGTGTGTGTGTGTGTGTGTGTGTGTGTGTGTGTGTGTGTGTGTGTGTGTGTGTGTGTGTATGGGGGGGGTGTGTGTGGGTGTTTGTGTGGGTGTATATATACTTCCATTATGGTTCTGTTTACACGCCCAGGTGGCCTCAGATTAACATTGATTTTCAGCTCCTGGAAACCTTTTGCTCAGAAATAGCGAGCCTGCGGCGACGCGCGGCTCGACTACCTGTGACCCTCACACCCCCACCCCCCTTCCCCAACACAGAGCCTCAGAGCCGGGCATTGCTACTGTACCTCCCCCCTCCCATCCGTTTCTCTTTTGTGGAGGGGGAAAAAAACAGACTTGTGAGCGATGGCGTTTGATGTTCATTGTTGGCCTTGTTTGTGTGTTCATCTGAGCCTGAATGACTCCCTCGGTGAGTAGAATCAGATGTTTTCATGGTTTAATTGGATTGTTGTAGTGAGAGGGAGAGAGGTAGGAGCATTAGAGAGCGAGAGCGGTAGAGAGAGAGAGAGACCTGAACAGACCTGGAGATTGATACTCCAGTTTGTAAGATGAATAGAAAGTTGCAGAGAAAAGAGGTTTACCTGACATGAGTTATTTCTCTAATATACCTAGGGTTGGGTATGATTTGGGTTTTTTCTGATACTTTAAAACGATACTTTTAAACCGATACAAAAAAAAAGAAGAGCATAAAACAACAGTCGGCGACATTAAAGGCCATATGGTCAAAATTAAATGATTTATAAAAAATGTAATAACAATAAATTATAACAATAACTTACCCCACCAGTAAATTGCTGTTAAAACAACAAAAACAACCACCGGGTGGGAAAAGGGTATTTTCCAATAACTTTGAATGCACCACGAGGCTTACTAGTTTCAAGTGAACGCACCGTCTGTGTTGTTTTTCCGACAAAGGTAGCTGCAGACTGTTGGACGTCCCGGTGTTGGAATCTTCTACAGGGAAATACAGCCACACGTTAGACCGTTTAGCTGTCAGCACTTTCAGCCAGGTACTAGCTAACGGTAGGCTAACGTTACCTGCTGGCAAATGTAGTGTTAACTAGCGTCCCGTGCAGCAACGCTTCTATTGCCTGTTGTGTCCGTTTCAGAGCATCGGAGAGCAGCGCAGGCATTCAAGTGGCACCGAAATGAGGCACCGAAATCCGCGTTGCTATTTGGTCCAGTAGATACCGGTTGTTTAGGGTCCAGTGCCGTATTAGCACCAGATTTTGGTACCCAACCCTAAATATACCTAATGTGATGATCAGGTTTAAATGAGTCCAATCAAGACAGCTAAAAACAAGAAGGCTCAAACATTGATTGACCTTTGTGTACAAATCAATAACGGGACATACTCCTTCATATTTAACTACACTCTTAACATCTAGTAGATCGGAACATAATCTAAGATCAAGTAGATACATACTGTATGATGTTCCACAAACTAAAACAGAGTTTGGAAAAACTGCTTTTTGTTACAATGAGTTACAAAATCAGCTAAAATTGCAGGTTTTAATTTCACATACTGAATTCAAGTCCCGCCTACATCAAATATATGAACATGTTTGCGCTTGTTTTTAAAATGTGATTTTCTGTTTTTATTTTCTTATTTATTATTGCTGTCCATCCCTGTCTGTCTGTTATTTATTGTATGTTAAAGGGTATTTTTATGTGCTGCCTTCTTGGCCAGGGCTCACTTGTAAAAGAGATTTTAATCTCAATGTGATTTTTCCCTGGTAAAATAAAGGTAAAATAAAAATAAATAAATAAATAAATAAAAACAGAACATCTGACTTCTGTTACCGAAGTTTCTGGATTTAATTTTTCGTTTATTACGAAGGCCACAATTGTTTTTCAACCTTGACTAAGTGTTTTAGTCGGGCTGCCCCCTTTTAGTCGACTAATCGGTGGTTTTGGGCTTAGTCCACTAAGATTTCTTTAGTCAATTAGTCATATTTCTATGGTTTTTCAGCTGTATGACAAATTTCCCCCCCAAAAAAACATATGAGCCCATCTGTAGTGAACAAGCTTCAAAGTGATGTTTTTGCATGTTTCTTTGTGGAGAAACTCAGTTTTACACATTACGATTAAATCAACTTATCGATAACGATCCATAATTTTCAACCACAGAGTAATGTCCAACAATCTGCTTCCTGTTTACACCGGTACGCACATGCCCAGTGTATGTGATATGTTAGTATGGACAGAAATTAGTTCTGCTACTGGAGCTAAAACTCAAAATGCCGCTAAAAAAATGGTTTATCTCTATAATGCTTTTGCAAAGTTGCAATATACAGTCCATTAGTTTGATAAAATCCAGGGCAAACAAGGTGTGACGTCATTTCGCTATATTTAAGATCTAATTGCTGTCCCACAGTTCACAGTTAAAGGGTAACTACCATTTTTTTCAACCTGGACCCTATTTTCCTATGTTTTTGTGTCTAAGTGACTGATGGGAACAACAATCTTTGACATTGGTCCAGTATTAAGCAAGATCGCTGCAGTCGGCAGTCACACAAAAACATAGGAAAATAGGGTTGAAAAAAATGGTAGTTACCCTTTAATATTTTGGCCACAATTGTCACGCTATAAAATAGTGATACGGGCACATCCCTAGCCTAAACCTAGACAGTGGGACCTAAACCCCTGTACCCGGTGTCAAAGTGTCAAGCTGTGTATATCCAACCATGTAATATTAGAGTATCACAATTCCTGGATTGAAAAAAAAAAGCATTGCCAATGAACATAATCTAGGCTACTAAGTTTATTCCAAACCGTATTAGTAGAATGTAAACCTATTTTGTAGGAGCCAGCTGACATCCCATTGTAATCCAAACATGTGCCAGAAACCCTGTTGAATTTAAATGAAAGAATCTGAAGTGGAACACATTAACCAGAATTATGTTGCTTCTATGAAAACAGTTGAAAATAGACATAAATACTATCGACAACTTGTTTTGAGCTTGAGCAAAAAAATCTAATTTTTTCTTCTTCACCAACCGCAGAAACATCTACCCCATGCTCCCTCATTTAATCTAAATTTGAAAGCTAAGACCTTCTTCTCTTTTTAAATTGGGCCTCCAAAGCCCATCTGCAGAGTTAAGTATCATGGCGGGCAGTTACTCACCCAAATTGGCCTGAATGTGCGGCCTAATGCTGGAAGCTGTAATGGGATTGTCTGACTCAATGTCTGATACTGAGAAAGGACATTTCAGCCACAGCTGGAGGTAGACGCATGGCCAGCTGTGATGGATGTTTTGAAGTGCACGCCTTCATCTCGCCTCGGAGGGGTCACGTTATTACCAATGAAAAGCTTTAAGATAGTTTTAATATATAGTTTTGGTTCAAACAATTGGACAACCACGTAGGAGAGAGGCAGACGTTTTTTTATAGTCATTTTTATAGGGTTGTGACTCTCGGGGGGGGGGGTAGTGCACATAGTTTTTGAAAATAAATAACTATTTAGCAACAGTTAGTAACAATTGAAAATACGGGCAAGGTTGCGCGACTTTGGCTACATTGAACACGTAACGTATGCGGACCGAATGTATCTTTTAACCGGCTACACCTTCAGCGCACACACGGCGTAGGATTGTGTGAGTCACAGGCGAGACGGAGAGCTCTTTTGCTTTGGGATCGTTGTTGTTTGTTCAGTTTTTTGGAGTCGGCACAGAGCTGTGAAAACCTCAATCTACTGTCAGCTGTTATCAGAGGACGCAGAGGAGGGAAACAAAAAATAAAAACAGAAAACTCTCTAAATTAAACTGCCAATCCGCTCATTCACACTCATCAAGTCGTTTCCTGTATATCGGTAGTTTAATTTAATACATATAGACACATTATGATTCACCTTGATCCTCGCGGAGGCCCATTTCTACCAGAAAGGGAAAAAACACGGCAAATAATAAAATTATGAGACAGAGAAAATTGTGAGGTAGGGAGCAGTGTCTTGGTCTTTAGACAAAAATGCTTATTAGTTTTAGTTATATTTTAGTCATTTTATAGTTTTATAGTTTTAGTCAAAGATATTTAAAAACGTGTTATCCCTACCAGACACTAGAAGATAGCAGTACCAGTCGAAAGTTTGAATGGGATTTGATGGGTTTGACTGGTACTGTGTTTCTCACAGCTTTTGCACAAATAAGATAAAGACATCATTTTTTGGAAATAACCTAGAGATACTTTCCCTAAAGTTCTTAAACCCTAACCACTCTAGCCTGTGTGTGCACCTGTCTTCCTGACCAATGAGGGAGCCAGGTGCACAGACAGGTAGACAACAAACACACAGACAGACGGACAGACAGAAAATAAAGAGAAGCTAAAACCGGCAGACAAAGAAACACCAAACATCCGTGTGAAGTGGAGGAGATGTCAGCTCTCTCCCTCCAGAGACACGATGTCTCCTCCGTGACACTTTTCATCTTAAATTGTATTTACTTCAAACCATCCTCAGGATCAATAACCCCGCCCCCTCCACCCTCACCCCCTATCGGTGTAAATCTCTCCATCCTTGCCTTCGAACCCCAGAAACGGAGACAGACACCGTTGATGTGACCCCCCGGCGGGCGTTTCACACCTCCACTCCTGCTTGTCTGGTAAATATATCCACCTCTCTGAGCAGACGAGCTGCCCCCCCCCCCTCCCCCTCCCCTGAGGGTGAGCCAGGCACCGTGAAACTCTCTTTTATGGCTTTCTCCACTGTGGATGTGTAACCTTTGCTTCGGCGCTGTACTGCTGCAGCTCATTGTGTTTTTTTCCACCAAATGTTTTTTTTTTCTCCTGGAGCTCGGCTCGCTTTGGATTCAGTCTGACAGCAGCGTGCTGGGAAGTCATACAAACACATTTGGTTCGGCTTCAATTTGAAATGAAGCTGGCAGCGATTTCTACACCGCATTTACAGACATTCAAGTCACACAAGGTCAGTATAACTGTCTGAGTGAAGTACTGGGACTTAAAGATTCAGACTCAAAGTCTTGAACCACTCTAGTGCCCCCTTGTTAGCAGGGGTTAAAGTGGTATCTGGCAAGTGGGGACACAATCCAGGGGGAAGGGGGCCTGTTAACCACACGAAAATTCAAATTGAATTTAAAGCTTTAGTGCATAACTTTTTGATATTAATGAACGTATGTTACATTCAAGCCGTTGCCAAATTAGTTTCTACAAAGCTAATTAAGACTATCAGCTCCACACAACTCTCTCTGGATTTCTCAGCATGGCTATGTTCAGAAGATTGTGTCGTCGAGTGAAGATAATGACCTCTTCTGAAGAGTCCGTCATGTTTTTTTAATCCTCCATGTCTTCCTTGGCTACAAGCCACTGTATGGAGGAGGGGTGGGGGTGGTGCACGATCACGGAAGGCTTGTGTCATGTGGATGCGCTGCCAGTTTTGTTGTCATTACTTAGAATTCCTCATGGGGGCGACATAAACTACGCACTGTAGCTTTAAAGTGGGATATGGCAGGTGGGGGAACAGCACAAACCAGGGGGAAGTGGGGTGTTAACACCACACCAAAATTCCAATGTCAAATTTGAATTTAACACTAGACTAGGCTATGCTACTTTAATAAAGTCTATACACCAGGGGTCTTCAACGTTGTTTAAGCCAAGGACCCCTTAACTGAATCCGAGACGAATCAGGGACCCCCTACTACATATATTGTATAAAATGAAGTTGCGTATTAAACTGGGCCTACAATAATGTGTAGGGCGGCCTAAAGTCTTTTTACATACCTTTTTAGTGCATAAGCTATTAAAGTAATTGTTATAAATCATGTTTTAATGTTAAACACATGTAAGTACATGAGGCACAGTGAATCCTGATCAACGGTATCTGTGGATCACTACCTTTACGTATAGGCCAGTGTCAATAATGTTTTATTTTTTTCACGAATAAGCTGATTTATATTTGCTAATAATATGTTGGATTCATGTTAAGACATTTTAATTTTCAAAAAAACTCTTTAACTTTTACCTGCAGTAACTCTGAGGACCCCCTAGGGGTCCCGGACCCCATGTTGAAGTGTGTTGTGTTGAATGTGCTCTACACTATACAGCACTTAAAGAAAACTCACTTTTTCACTAATTATTTCCTTCTTCCAAAACAGTCAGGAGTTAAGTGTCATGATCCTGGGTTTTGTTTAGTTTCCTGTTTTATTTTGTAGTATCATTTCTCCTGTGTCATGTTTTGTTTTACTTCCTGCCTTGTGTGTTTTCCCGCCTCTGTGATTGTGTGTGATGTGTCTCACCTGTTCGTCAGCCCTCATGTCACCTTGTCTCTTGTTACTACCCTCGTTACCTTGGGTATTAAGCCTGTGTGCTCCCTTTGTCCCTTGGTTTGGCTTTTCTAGTGTTCCTGGTGTTTTCCTGTTTTTTCCTGAGCTTTCCTGTTTTTAAGTTTACCCGCCTACCTCTGGACACTTTTCGTTGTCAGCGGTTTTCCTTGAGTTTTTATTAAAACCAAATTAGGACTGGGTGCCAAAATAATCAGAGCATACAAGGCCAAATTGCCTCCTAAGTTACCAACTTGAAAAGGCTATTTTTAAACGGAGTCCGATGCAGTCTGTCCACATAAAAACACACTGTGGCTACATTCACTTCCAGTTAACTTCACGGAGAACAGTGACGGCACTGAGAACAGTATCACCGGTCTGTTTTAACCGAATACCCTCTGGTCCAGCTCAGCTAAAAACACTGGATCTGCAGCACGTTACAGTGTCGCTACCGTTTTATTTTATCACTACCGATCCTGTTTGTAACCGGTAGGCTACCGGCAACGTGATCGTCACCTGTTCAACTAACAGATAGTACGTGACTGTCCTGCTATTTTTACAGACATGAACTCACCTTAGACAGTTGCCTTGTTCATGGACTCACGGCGGTGCAGTGCTGAGAGTGAATAGGGGAAACACTGGAAGGGATATTTGGCATTATTTTAACGCACTGATGTATGAAACTGCCAATCAGATTAATTTACTTGTTATTCATTCATTCTTGTTATCCTGCTTGTAAGGTCATGGACCTGAATCATTCAGATCATTTTGAAAGTCCAAATTTGGATAGTTAGCAAGGCTACCGAAAAGTAGCTTGCGGATGCCCTCAGCTCTCTCTGCTAGTTTGTGAGACGTTAACCAGTAGATGCTAACCAGTAGCATGCTAGCTAGCTGGGAAGCAGTGTTGCCATCGATTGTCAATGAAAAGTAGCAAGGCCTGCTCAAAAAGTTGCTAGATGTCGCTAGATTACATCACATGCTAATTGGCAACATATGACAAAAATGTCAAGATACACTTAATTGACTCAACTAGTTCTATTATCTCATCAATATAGCCTATGTCTAAATCTTCTTTCTAAAACTTTTAGTGTAGGCTGTACAGAATGTGGAACTGAAGTGTTATGAATAGAGAGGATCAGACACAAACTCACTTTCATAAAGTGTGTATTTTAGGAAGGACAAAAACTTAGTCAACTTAAATTTAGAATAAAAACAGTTCACAGACAGAGTTCCACAGACAAACAATGATTGTTTTTTTTAGGTCTCCAAATTTGCTTTCCATTTACATTTCTGTCTGAATATTGGTCAACTCGCCCACTCACTGAACACAGTTTATTATTTTCAAGTTACTGCTAGTGGATTTTCACAGAAATGCACTGAAATCAAGGAAACAGTGGGAGAAGTAGTAGACAGGATTTGTAGTTCATAAACTAAAACATTTCTTATTATTTCAGGTATCACCAGATGAAATCATATAATTGTCATAGAGTAATCAGTCTATATTACATACTACATCCGCGTATACAGTATATAATTATGCAAGTGTACAGGTAAACCACAGGGAAGGATTTATCTCTGTAGGGGAAGCATTGCTGTAATGGAAGTATTTATAGTGTGTCTTCATTGTTCTCAGCTGGAAACCTAAGATGGATTTTTTTTTTTTCATGCTGTTTAGCAAAGCATGAGTACGATTAAACAGTTTGAAATACATCTGTATTCTCAGCATGACCACGAAGCAGACTGTTTCTGCTCACTGGTAAAAAAGAGAAATCTAATTCAAATCTAGCCTAGGCCCCCAGGAAGGGCCCCAAGCTTTGAAGCCAATTGCTGTAATGGCCAAACAGTGGAATTGCAACTTTCAACTTCCTGCAAAACTTTTCCCATACACTTATATAGCAAAACAGACATCTGTACACCAGTGGATAGTTTTATTTGAGCGTCACAATTATCACATCAGAATTTGATCCATTAGGTACGATAACATTTGGAAAGTCTAGAAGAGCTGCACGATTAAATAGTTTTATTCCCCTTCATGTTAACCGGAGCGCTAAATCAGAAGTAGCCGGCTCAGCCAGCGGAAGTCTCTAGTGCGGTAGTCTATATTGACGACGTTTCCTTTCCAGGATTGTTCCGGTGCTAGATGTCCGTCCCCTTCCTCTTTCTTTGTGTTGGCGTTCTAAACTCCGGTGGATTTCTGAGGACTATGGTTAACTGCTCCTCAGATCTCTGCAGGGTAAATCCAGACAGCTAGCTAGACTATCTGTCCAATCTGAGTTTTCTGTTGCACAACTAAAACTACTTTTGAACGTACACGTTCGACCAAAACAAGTTCCTTCCCGAGGCTATTTTGCAGAAGCACCGTTGCTCCGTCCAGTGCTTAGCGCTGCCCAAGACGATTGTGATTGGTTTAAAGAAATGCCAATAAACCAGAGCATATTTTTCTCCTATCCTGGAATGCTGTGTGGACTAGCCAGACCCTCCTCCGCAGTACTGTGGAGGAAGGTCTAGCAATGTTACACTATTAGTGCGCCCGCTCAATGGGTCACACAGTGCGGAAGCAGCTTGGAACATCCCGGTAATTTTAGACGTGGTAGTTGAACTTTTTTGGCTTCATGCACCCTAGCCTTGAAATTCAATAAAATATTCAACAGATTTTGTCGTTAGGTTAAGAGATCTTGTTGTGAGCAATGTTTCCTTTTGTGTAGTGTCTGCAGACAATGGATTTTATACTGCTGGCAAAGTTGTCTTTTCTTTGACAGTTTGGAAGTCATTTTTCCGTGCCGTGAAGACTGTTGATGTTTAAGGCAGTTCAAATCCAACTGTTTTATGTTCTCTGGTGTAATCCACTGCTATCGAGGCTGTTCCAGGTGTTTTGTTTCGCGGGGAGGAGATTGGATGTTTATTGATCATGAAGTGAAGGAGTGAAGTGCAAAAAAAGAGGGCGGGGATTGTGGGTAGCAGAAGCCTGAGGATGTGTTCAGACAACACAAGGCTGTTCAGGGAATTAGGGAGGAGGGGAAAAAAGAATACATCGCTCTTTTGTCTCCAATTTTTCCTCTTCCAAGTTGTTTCTCTTTCACTTTCTTTCTCGCTTTGTAAAGAGGCATCCTTAAATTTGACTCCCTGAATGTATTTGTATCGTGGAGACAACACAATTGAATGTCTTTATTGATTTATTTTCTGTTTCATTCATGTGTGTGTTTTGTTGCATGGATGTGTGTTCTCCTCTGTGTCTGGTCAATTTGTTTCCTTGTTGGTCTGGCCATTTTCTCCTTTGTTTGCATTTTGATAATAGTAATTTAGTGAAATGATGAAGAAAATGATGGAGAGACAAATGGGTGGCAAAATTACTAGATGATAGAATAGTTGAATGGATGCTAAATTAACAATGTGAATTGGAAAATGCTGGCTGGCTTGCTGGCTGGCTCAGGCCCCAGATCTGTTTCCTGTTCAATGGTTCGCTTAGTTGCATGAGAACTTGTCAGTCAATATGTGTTATCAGATCAAACTGTTCCTGTCAGTGTCCACATGGACGTCAATATTAAATAGCAGCTTTCAGGAAACAAGTCTTTCCGTTGCCATTGTTAGCGGACAGTGTCTGGAGGGCGATTGCACCAGGCAACCAGATTTGAAATTGAGGGTTTCAAACTTGAAAATTGAGATAGTGCTCAAAAGAAAAATCACCCGTTACGCTCGTCTTTTGGTCTATGAAATGATCAGTTACACTCACTATGTCTCTGAAATACAGTTTCACTCACAGTTATGTCCTGGCTGACTGAATTTTTTCTGAGCTAACTTTCTTTCAAGTCTCGATTTGCAGCTTAGTTACAAGTCCAAGTTTGAAGTTCTACGGTTTACGAGAACACCAAATGTCAAAAACAAAGCAGTGAGCACCATATTATTTTCTGGTCTAAACTGTCTATATAATCTTAGAAACCAGAACTCTTTCTTTCTTGCCCAGGTGCGAGCCTTCCGAAGCCCCAAGTGAAGACGGCCTCTCTGGGTCAGGCCGGTAAGGCTCGCTCCCCTCTGCTGCCCGTCTCAGTCCCTACAGCGCCGGACCTACTGGAGGAGGGGGGAACAAAACCTGCAGAGGATTCAGCTGCCAACGTAAGTCTGCATGGAGAGAATGTTGTAGGACGTGTTGGTGATTTAATTTTACACAACAGGTACATCGCTGTGCCCAAGAGTGTCCATGTCAAACATGATCATTGTTGGAATCAGTCTTGCATGTCTTAATGTACATTTCAGTTTATAGCACCTTAAAGCAAACACAATATAGACCTTTTCACAGTTGTAAACATAAGCATTCTAAATGGACCCAAGTTGATTTCCTGTTGCAGTGTATTATCAGAATCAGAATCAGCTTTATTTGTCAGGGATAAGCACACATACAAGGAATTTTGCTTTGGATTATACATGTGAATGTGAATGGCATCAACCTCACAGGAAATTAACAAGGGGCCAGGCTGTTGCCTAGCAATGGAATTCCATTGGAAATCAGAATCAGAATCAGTTTTATTGGCCAAGTATACTTAGATACACAAGGAATTTGACTTCGGTAGGTGTTAACTCTCTATACATTCAACAAATAGATGTGGTAGTAAACATTCAGTAGACAGATAGAATATAGACACATACTGTACAATAGAGACAACAATATACAGTACATATAGGCACATATCACCATAATATACAAATTACAAATATACAAATCAGACATAATAAATTAGACAAGTACACATGGAGGTCTACAAAAGGTCTATAACTTCCCAAAGCTTGGGTTTAAAGGATGCCTAGTCTCGCATTGCCAGACCAGGGTTTCCGCGGGGTCTTAAAAAGTCTACAATTTCAAGCTTTTAGGCCTTAAAAAGTCTTAAATTCGCTGAAGTTAGATCATTTTAAACAGGTATTTATTTTCCTACGTCCATGTAACGCTACCTCTGTAGCAGTGCTTTATAATGGATTTTTTTTATTCCGTGGTGTTGTAGTTCTTTCTTTTGCTGGTCCAAATATAATTCACTGTATATTTACCGACTATTATATCTCTGTTTCGCTTTTCTTCAATTTGAATACATTTATTTACTTTGCAAGTCATTTTGTTGTACTTTTATGTTGTGATATAGGTCTTACTTTTCATTTATAATGGTCTTAAAATGGTCTTAAAAAGTCTTAAATTTGACTTTGGTTAAACCTGCAGAAACCCTGCAGACCTAGAGCTGGGCAAAAGGGACGATATTTTTGACCAAATACATCAATGTCGATATTGCGGCGATATTGTAGGATTGACTATCGGTGCCTTCACAAAATATTTACACAATGAGATTTGTGATAAATAATCATCAATTATAACAGAACAGCTAGAACAGTCTGACAATTCAAAAAATTACACCATTATACTGTAATGCAGCCTTTAAAACCAGATAAAGACAATACTTATATCATATCACGATAAAACAAAATCCAAAATTTAAGACGATATCTAGCCTCATATATTGATATAATATTGATATTTTGCCCAGCCCTAGCCAGACCTATCTCCACAGTGCTGTGTCAGCGATGGAATAAGGTCTGGCTCCACCACCTATCTATTCTGGGATAGGGGGAAATAAAAGCACTGGCTTGTTTGTATTTCTTTAAACCAATCACAACCCTCCTGTGTAGCGCTAAGGGGCGATAGCAAGAGGGGAGGGACAACGCCTGATGTCTGGCTTAATCCCAGCAAAGTACATCCGTTCAACTAGACTAAACTCAACTATATTCCTTTTTAAACTTGATAAATCATCTAATTAGTCAAATCTAAAAATATATCCAGTAAAGACGTAAAACGGGAAAATAGAGAGAAAAGCAGGTGGAGGGTGGAACGTACAGACTGATGAAGAGAGAGGTAGTGAGGAGGGTACACACACACACAAACACACACACACACACACACACACACCTGCTCAGCTCACACTACACCTTTTTCCTTCTCTTTCAGCTGTCGAATAAAACCAAGTTCATTAGTGACTGAGACTGAGGAGAGGAAGGGGGGGTGGTGGGATGAGGAGTGTGAGTTATTGTGTACGTTTCTGAGTCGGAGTAACAAATGTACTTCCTTCATGATTTTAACATGCTTTCTTGTGATTAACAAGTTTTATTTTTTAACCACATACACAACATACAACTCGCAACATGAACACATCTCCCCCCCCCCCCCCCCATCATCACCACCCACCCAGACAAAAATCAAGAAAAGTAGACAGTACAATATTCAAGACATTCAACAAAATAATAACAAAATACACAATAAACCATACAAATAAATAAACATACTGTATGTATAAGTGACAACACCATAAGCCCATCATACACGTCTCTCCCCAGCACAAAGCTTCTTAGGAGCCCACCAGAACTTTCCCCATTTTCTAGTGTAGACATCCAATCTGGCAAACAGTTTATATGACATCTTTCCAAACGCCGCAATCTCACAAGCCCACTCCTGGATTGACGGCACCCCTTCATTCTTCTATCCTCTTAAAATAATCTGTCTGGCTATCCTTAAAGGTGCTCTACGCGATGGGTGCAGGGTGACGTTACTTCTACGTTACTTGACGTTCAAAGTATTTTCAAACAAAACGAGACTAGCTTGCCCCTCCCTCCTCCTCATCCCGTCCCCTCCCCCTCCCTTCCGTGCTTCCATGCACTAACCCCCCCAACCCCCACCCCCAAATCCTTCTTGTCGGTTATTGGCTGGAACACTGTTTGTTAGGTTTGGTGGTGCAGGTTGGCCAGTTTGTTTTTGTTGGCGTTTGTGTAGCCTAGGCTGTCTACAGAGACCGCGTTTTTTTACAGTGTGTTCAGGGGACAGGCAGCTAGCAGATAGTGAGGAGATGTTTGCTGTATGTGACAAAAATTGTTGTAGCCTAAACGCGTGACATCGCTTAGAGCACCTTTAAACTAGTCTGGACCCAGTTTATGTGTTTATCCAACCCGCTTAGGATTGACCCATCTATGATTTACATATGATATGATAACATGCTTGAATGACGATAAAAAATTTGAATCTGAAGAGGGGAGAGGAGCCGTAAAGGACAACGAAGAAGGATAAGGAGGAGAGGGAAAGGTAGTAAGAGACTAGGAAGAAGAGGTGGTGGGAAAGGAATGGGAGAAGGGGGGTATAGAAGAAAAGAGGAAGATGAGGAGGGGGAAGGAGGTAGAAGAGGGGGATAGGAAAAAGAGGAAAGGTTAAGAAGAAAATCTGCAGGAAAAAAGGGAAGGAAGAAGATAAGGAGAGGAAGAGGAAGAGGAGGAGGAGCAATGGAAATAGGGGACAAGGAGGAGGAGAGACAAATAGGAGGCAGAAGGAAGGGAAACATTGGAGAAGAGGAGGGTGAGGAAAAAAATTAAAACACCAAAGGGTGAGCAAGGAGAGGTGCAGACTGGAAAATTGGAAAATAAAAAGAAGTCTGAGAGATGCGGAGGAGGGAGGAGAGGAAGGAGGGAGGGGAGCCAGAGGATGACAAGCAGAAGAGATAAATGACAGAAGATGATGATGTGGAGGGACGCCGGACGTTGGCACTTGTTAAATATTCATACGTGACTCAATGACAATAGGACAGGAGGAGCCGTCGCCACGGCAACGAGAAGAGAGGAGAGGACAGAGGAGGAAAGGAATAGAGGAGAGAGAGAGGAGAGGAAGGAAATGTAGGGCTGGGTATCGTTCAAAGATTTTCGATACCAATACCAGTACCGGGACTTTGATACCGGTTCCTAAACCATTTTCGACTTTTTTTTATACCAATTTTACTCTATGACGCGTAACGTTAGACAGCCAATCACAGACATTATTAGATCTTGGTAAAAGCGTGCTGATTGGCTCACTGACCATGATGAGAGGTACTCCTTAGGTATAGAAATTGGGTATTGAATGACGAGGCATTTTTCAATCCTCGATACTTTAGAGGCAATTTGGTCAGTGCTGTGGGTACGTGATCTGTGCTGCCTGCACGATCCGACACGCGCATGCGCAAGATAGAGCGCATGCGCAAGATAGATCGGGCCCAAAGAAATCGAGCCCGGGGATGGCGTCTTTTGTCCCGCGTGTGGGGCTTTGTTTCCCGGGGATGGCGTGGCGTTTTGTCCCGTGTGTTATTGTGGCGCGTCCCGCAGCCGTCTCCCGGCGCATAAGGCGCCCTTTCCCCGTTGGGTTTCTCCTAAACCCAACCTCCGCCATCCCGTTATTGTGGAGCGTCCCCAGCAGGCCACCTCGCGGCCGCTTCCCAGCTTGTAGAACATCATTTTCGGGCGTATCCCAGCCGTCTCCCGGCGTTTATTGTGGCGCGTCCCCAGCGGGCCGCCTCCCGGCTTATGGAGCATCATTTTCGGCCGTTTCCCAGCCGTCTCCTGGCGTCCTTTCCCCGAGAAAATAACGTGACATTTACACGTAAAAAACGAGAAAAACGTCCCTGTGAACATGAATCAATGGATTCAAATAACGTGGCATTTACACAAACTGCCGTGAGACTGGGTTGAAACATCACAACATCCCTACACTACATGTCACAAAAATAACAATGTAGCCAAGGCGTAGGTACACGGACGTTGATATGCGGTTTTGGATCAGTGACAATAATTAATTAATTTAAATATATTTATCAAACAGACCCAGTGAACTGCATAATGAATAACATACTGTAGACCGTCAAGTGTTTCAACGCATGCGTGATACAAATAGTGTAGGGAAACCGTCACGTTTTTTACTACATATTTATGCACATGCACATATCGCGTACCGACAGGTGCCTACAAAAGTGTGGAATTCGGTACCCAGCCCTAAGGAAATGAGACAAAAGAGAGGACGGGAGAAGGGGGAAATAAAGAACAAAGAAAGAGAGTAGAGGAGCAAGGTGTTGTTGTAGCAACAGGGAGGGAGGGATGATTCCGGAGGAAGAAAGATGGAGGGAAAGAGATGGGAGAAGAAAAGGGGAGGAGGGCAGGAGGAGAGGGCAGTCTTGACAACTGGATGAGAGGGAAGGAGAGACGAGGAGGAGGAAGAGAAAAGAAAAGAAGTATAGATGGGGGGGGGGAGGAAAGAAAGGGGGATGGGAGAGAGATAGAGAAGATGAGAAGCAGTGAGACGAAGAAAATCAGGGGGAGGAGCGATAAAACTGAGGAGGAGGAGTGGAACAAACGAGATGGAAGAGAGGAGAGAGGGGAGAGGGAGGGGAGGTGTTAAAGGTCAACAGGTCTTTCTCTTCATCTGCTGTTCTATCTCTGTAATTGATCTAGTCTTTTCCCATCAGCCCCCTGGCCTATCACACACACACACACACACACACACACACACACACACACACACACACACACACACACACAGCTAGTTAATAGACTGTGACAATTGGAGTGAAAAATGTAAGTACAACGCAACGGTGCTTTTATTATGTTGTAACATAAGTGACTTATTTAAAGAGTGATATGGATAAAATATATGCAACTCAAATGGGAATATATAGCGCATTTGTTTGGAACTATTTTCAGCAGCGGATTTATTTGGCGCTCCAGTGAGTATTTGTGGCAGCTGGATGGTGTGTTTGGGATTGAGTCAAAATAAACTACAGTGTGTGTGTGTGTGTGTGTGTGTGTGTGTGTGTGTGTGTGTTCATGGTATTGAAGGAATCTGTCAGTCAGTGCAACAGTCACTAGGTTTAAATGCACATAATATTCCGTTTTTTGCCGATATTGCGACAATATTGTTGTATATATTATATTATATAATATATATTATATATAATATATTATTGACTGATATTTACAAGGCTAATGAAAGTGAATATTCCACTAGTGTTACCGTTTACAAGTAGCCCTGCAAAAAAGGATTTTTTTCAAGCTTCCCTGTTTCATTCTTTCAACCACCGTCTTGAAAAGGTTGGTGTTTCCATGTTTGCGCATGTTCAAAAACCTGTTGATATATAAGTCTTTGATAATGTTTAAAAGTGGCTGTGTTTCTCCCTTTTATTTTGGGCCTTGTTGGCTAGTTGGTTTGTGTACAACAACCATAGCAATGCAAAGAGCTGACTGTAACCATAAACAGGCAAGAGGCCTTAAACTGCGGCAAAAAGTCAGAATGAGACACATATTCCGAATGCGCTGTATACATGTCCAAAGAATGCCTCTAAAACCTGAATAATACTGGAATATCCCACATCTTAATTGGAAAATGCTGCATTCGGAAAAAAAGGCCTTTTTCGGAATATCCAAATGGAAAATGCTGTTTACATGAGCCGTATCAAATTCGGAATATTGTCATATTCTGAATAATAGTGGAATATCTGTGTGCATGTAAACGTACTCAATGGGGCTCATGTTTTTTGATACACACTAATAAAATGTATTCACTTCACTGTTGGTTTTAGTTTACACGCAGAATTTGTTAATATAAAAAGATATAGAAAGATATAGAATATTACCGACAACGTTTTCCATGGGATTTTATGGCAGTAAGAAAAATATGGAATATCACCAGACTTCAGTTTTAACACTGCTGCTTATTCCTGAACTCTGGAAACTACTGTATGTAGTACTTTGTAATGTTGGCGTTTCAGCAGTGGTTCATTTTAAAGGTGCTCTAAGCGATGTTGGGTGACGTCACTTCTTGTTGACGTTCAAAGTATATCCAAACAAAACGAGGCTAGCTTGCCCCTCCCTCCTCTTCATCCCGTCAACCTCTCCCTCCCTTCCGTGCTTCTGTGCACTAACCCCCCCAACCTCCACCCCCAAATCCGTCTTGTCGGTTATTGGCTGGAACGCTGGAACACTGTTTGTTATGTTTGGTGGTGCAGGTTGGCACAGTTTGTTTTTGGAGCCTGGGCTGTCTACAGAGACCGCGTCTTTTTACAGTGTGTTCAGGGGATAGGCAGCTCGCGGATAGTGAGATGTTTGCTGTATGTGACAAAAAAATGGCCTAAAAAAAAGCGTGACATCGCTTAGAGCACCTTTAAGAAAGCATTTGGAATATGTGGACAGAAAACCTGTAAACAGTTTTTTAGGTGTATCTGTCAGTATGAAAGTGAGTGAGTTCACATGTGCTCTTCTCGCTTTGCTGTGTTGGGATGACTCTCTGACGGATTACAGAGGAGCATGAATCCAGGTCAGCAGGCCGACAGAGATAACAGGATATCAGAGGGAAACACACTGCATCGACGGGGGTTTTATCCCATTGATGAAGAGTTTTCAGACTCGTTTAAACTCTGCTATTACGGGTCAACAAATGAGATCAGGAGGTCACTGGGTTTTCCTATGATTTTTACAGGAACCTTTTTGTCCTCGGAAGATGGAAAATAGCTGGCAGTGTGGGGCTTCTAGATGAGATTTTATGGCCTCATTCAGAGTGAAAGAGGAAGGTCACACTCTGTGTTTATTACACGGATAAAGGACAACCGTACAGGTTCTGTTAAGTCCTTTTTCTTCCTATGATGTGAATCTCCACAGTCTGAGATTTATATCACTGAAAAGCCACACTGGAGTTTCAAACCAAATACACAGAAAAGGACGAGGAAAAGACTTTATACACTACACGTTAATTAGAACAAAAATCTGTAATAAGCAAGATTGTGAATTGTATTTAAAGAAAGATACACCAGCCACCAGAAAGACTGTACTACTGTACGATTAAATTACATTGGCATTGCCAAAGTTGATAGAGGATGAAATAGTATGATAGAAAATAGACAAAAGAGTATAGTAGAATTTGGAAAATTGATCAATGTATTGATAAGCCACTACGAGTAAAATGTTCCACTTACCAAATCTGACATCTGGAGCACATTCAGTGTACGTGTGCCATATTCAGTGTCATTTGGGAGAACTGTTGGTGTAATAGTAAGTGTTGTTCCAATGACACTATACAAAAAAGTAAGTCAATACAATATTTTGGCACCAATTTGGTCTTTCTGGTTTGCAAAACATATGCCTGTAAAGCATCAATGTGTGATATATTTAGCAAGCTTTTAATGGATTATCAATTAAATATGTTTTGACTGTGAAATTATCACCTTACTGTCTTTGTTCACTGGTAAACTGGCTGCTGCTGGTGGATTCAGGATATTTCTTCACTGTCCTGATTGGGCCCCACTGATGTTTTAAACGGGGGAGATATAAAAATCTATAAATGACTGGAGGGTAAGTTGTCCTGAGGGAGAAATCGGTCAAAAGCGGATCCAACATGCCTCTCTCTGGTCAGGTTAAAAGCTTTAACTGGACCAGACTGGTATCTATATTTTAAAATCTAGGTCAGCAGGTTCAAGCCTCTCTGGAGGAAAACATACAGTACATATGCTTGATTTCAAAATAAAAGGATACCATGGAAAGCTGAACATCTGAGAGAGTAGTCAGAATGTAAAGGTCCCATGGCATGAAAATTTCATTTTATGAGTTTTTTTAACATTGATATGAGTTCCCCCAGCATGCCTATGGTCCCCCAGTGGCTAGAAATGGTGATAGGTGTAAACCCAGCCCTGGGTATCCTGCTCTGCCTCAGATGGGCCGATCTGGAATCTTCCCTTTATGACGTCACAAGGGGAAAGGTTACCTCCCCTTTCTCTGTTTTGCCCGCCCAGAGAATTTGGCCCGCCCATGAGAAAGAGAGAGACAACATGGCTTGCAAACAAACGAAGCATGGCAGTTGATCAAGGCCACACCCCCACCATCCACCTTGCCCCCCCTCTCTCCTCCTCAATAGCATTTAAAGCTACAGACACAAAAATGGCACATCCTAAGGAAAGCTCATTGTGGGACTGGCTCTAGTGGCTGTAATTCTGCACCAAGGCTGAATTTCGGGAAAGAGACTTCAGATACAGTATTAGGGGACCACTAAGGTCTATATAAAAGAGACTTCAGATACAGTATTAGGGGACCACTAAGGTCTATATAAAAGAGACTTCAGATACAGTATTAGGGGACCACTAAGGTCTATATAAAAGAGACTTCAGATACAGTATTAGAGGACCACTAAGGCCTATATAAAAGAGACTTCAGATACAGTATTAGGGGACCACTGAGGTCTATATAAAAGAGACTTCAGATACAGTATTAGAGGACCACTAAGGCCTATATAAAAGAGACTTCAGATACAGTATTAGGGGACCACTGAGGTCTATATAAAAGAGACTTCAGATACAGTATTAGGGGACCACTGAGGCCTATATAAAAGAGACTTCAGATACAGTATTAGGGGACCACTGAGGCCTATATAAAAGCATCCAAAAAGCAGCATGCCATAGGACCTTTAAAAATAAAATAAAATGTTAAAAACATAGAATGTGAATGTGACAAATATTGGTCAACTGTTTTCATCGTTGGCTTTTGGCAGATCTACCCTTCACAGGCCGCACAGATTATTATACATTTTATGATAATTTACATTTTCTAATCTTGAGAACACATAAGTAAAGTACAAACCAAGTTTATCAAAATGAATTCACACAGCTTCTCCAATATACATGTATTCATAATTTCATAAAGTATAATTTAATCACTTAGTCATGGGACACACTTTCAAATTTTTTTAAATAAATTACAATATTTGATTCTAAAAGGGGAAATTTCCATTTTTCTGTACAAAACAGCACTCTTTCAACTAGGGCTGTAACTAATGATTATTTTAATTATCATTTAACCTTTTGATTATATTCACAATTAACTGATTTACTTTTAGTCAGAAAAAATGTCTGACACAATTTGCCAGAATCTGAGGTGTGGTCTTGAAATGTCCTGTTTTGTCCAACAGTCAGAAACCCAAAGATATTCCGTTTACAATGATATAACAATAGAAGAAAAAGCAGTACATTGTTTCAATAGAGAAACTGGAACTAGAGAAATTTTGATTAAATTACTGTAACAATTGTTCAATTATCAAAATTGTTGGCTATAAATACACTGTGGATCGACTAATATTAATCAACTCACGCATTTGAGCACTAATAATATCTACTCTTCAAAAAACAAAAATGAAACAGTGGGTCTAAAACGATTAGTCAATCAATCAATTAGTCAAATGACAGAAAAAGAAATCTGCAACTATTTGGAAAATTGATTAACATTAAATTAATATTTTCTATTTCAAATGATAGGATTTTCTGCTTCTCGGTTGTATGTGAAAGTACTGATAATTTTAATTTGTAGTTGTGGTTGGACAACAAGCAGTTTGACGAATTTGTAATGGGTAATTTCTTTACTATTGAAATTATATATCAATTGAATAATCAATGACGAAAATAAATAAGTAAGTGACTTTTCACTGCAGTTCTGCAGTGCTATGAATGCAGGATGAGTGCAGTATAATGAAGGACTCATACCTTGACTCTATACAGTGCTAATACAGTACAAGTACAAGGAGAAGGTTTGGGGCATTGACACAAACCTTTCAATTTAAGTGTGAGAAATATTTCTGTGAGCCTTCATTGGTTTTCCATGGCGTGCTGAGGAGAATATTGAATATATTTTTTTCCAACTGCAAAGACAAACTCTGCATGAAGGCCACGCTCAATAACACACACTGAGAGAGTGTGTAAGGGATGTGCACTTGACTGTCACACACACAAACACAGAGATACAGGCACTTAAGCCAGCCCACTCAGAGGTGACAGTTTGTAAAGCGAACGTGCCATTACACAATCATCACAGATTCTCTGCAGGATTAACGTGAAGCCGTTCCTGTCAGTGTGTCCTGTCCTTTGAGACGCATGCAGACCAATGATTGCAACAACTCTAAAGGTGCAGACACACTAGGCAAACGGCAAAGAACTAGTGGCGACAAAGGCCCACTGTGATGTTGTCTCACAATGCCTCTAGTTTCCTGTGTCTTGGCAAAATAGTTGCACTTGCACTGCAAAGAATAAGGTCCAGGGCCAACTGGCACGTACGTTCTGTGCTTGTGTGAGAGGAAACAACTCTCCAAACAAGCAAGCTGCGGTAATGTATTAGTCATTCAAAAAGGGAAACCGGATATACAAACCGTTGCTATGGTCCCTCTGCCTCACTACCCGCCGGGACAACAGCGGATGCTGGGAGATGGACAATCTAGCTAGCTATCTCCCGGCATACGCTGTCATCCCGGCAGTCATCTATTTTCTCTGTAAAGGAGTCTGTGCGGTGGTAAAACCGAGGTACCGAGCAGGCGGATGGCTGGCTTGTTAGCAAGCTTTATCATTTTACCCACCATTCTTCCATGCCAGGGCTGTGGTCAAAATGACGAAAATGTATAACTAGAGAGACGACCAGATCCAAGAACTTCTATCAGTATATGTTAGAGATGGTCCGATACAATTTTTTCCGTCCCGATTCCGATACCTGAACTGTACCGATCCGATACAAGTGTGTTAAAATATACATATCATTTATTATGTTTAAACAGCTGTATACTACTATCCCTGTATGGATGTGATATGATTGCTATCTTTGTTGTACAGCCTGGCCTCGGGTTAAACTTTTTGTGAAACACGAACAAACACAAACAATGAACGCCATATAACTTTATTTTATTATTCTGTTTGACAGTCAGCCTTAACGGAAAAAGAACATAAATAACTACTTTCAAGTAGATTTTCTTTGGGGCTAAATTACGTGGTATGAAATCGTTGCATAAACTCCAGTACTTGCCGATACCGATACCAACATTTTAGGCCGTATCGGAAGCTTTTCTGATGGTTTAGGAAAAGATGGTGGGTGGGCTTATAAAAGGTAAGTTTCTATGACACGCGGGACAAGAACGGGACAGTTGGGTTTATGAAAAGAAGAACGGGACAGTTGGGTTTAAGAAAAGATGGTGGGTGAGGTTATAAAATTATCGTTATATCGACACACGGAACAAGAACGGGACACGAACCCCGGTCTCCTGGGTGAAAGTCCTGTGTGGTTTGAGCCATTCACCACCCCAACTAACCTCCTTACGCGGCAATTCAGTATTACCCACTACTCGCTACCGTTGTCGTTATTAATACTACATCATCTTAAAGCGCCACAGAGCTGCTGCTCTGCCTGGTGCGTTCCATACACACGCTGAAGGCTGCTTTTTGCATCGTATCTGGCGCTGAGAGGCACTGCCCAAGCGTCAGTATTTTACGAGTTGGGAGTGAGAAAGGGTTGATGTTACATATGCAGAAGAAGCCTAATAAAATAAATGAAAAATAAAAAAGTCGAGCTCAACATAATTTTTAAAACTGACTAACAGCAGCTGACCTGTTGTGACAACAAACCATGCACACTCCTCTCCTGTAGGAGAGTCACCTTCTCTGAACTGCCAACAGTTTGCAACTGTGGTGCCGCTCAGTTTGGCAGCTTCTCAACAGGTGATAAACGAGTGCCGCTCGCTTGCCACTGTCCTGACACTTGCCACAGGCTTGCCACCGCAGCGCCGCCCGCCTGGCAATGTCAGTAATTGCACTCTCTGTCTCTCGTTTGTTACAGAAAACAGGTTTAACAAACTGAGTAGCCAATTTAAACACACTCAATAAAAAGCTAGAACACACGCAGCCTATTTAAAAAGAACTCACTTAAAACTACAGCAGCTGCACCACGACCCTGCTCCCTCAGAAATATTAACATATACTCTCCAATATTATAGGAATTATGTTCCATCAGTGCAACAAATCACATCATGTGTGCAGTGGTATAGACACAAAAAAAAGAACATGCAGAGGTTTTGTTCTACAGTCTGTTATTTCTGTATAGCAAACAATTGAGAGTAGTGCTCCCACTGCCTAGGTAATTGCTGAGGCTCTGCGCTGTACCTGGGTCGGGCTACCTCTGATCATGTGTAGATGGCTTTACCGTTCATCTGGTTCCGCAGCAGAATAAATAGGCTGAATGTCAGGTGGAACATAAGAAAGTCTGGCGAGTTTAATTTACAAACGTAACAAGACACGAATATCTCATATTTTGGCTAAAGTTTTCAGTGAAGTTATTGTAAGTCATAAACTTTTGAAATGTTGGTTCTTCAGTTGCTTCGCTTTCTGTCAACCAGCGGAAATACAGACAGCGCCACTCTGCCATAGCAACCCACTTTGTGGTCGGAGGGTGTATTCTTAAATCCTAAAGTCCTGTTAATCATGCTGTCAACAGGATTCAAGCATTCCGCTGCCACCTACCGTCTACAATTATCAATTGCAGCCCACACTTAATTCCCCGCCTTCCGTCACCGCAGTAAGGCAGCAAGGGCGTCAAATGGAACCTATAACATCTGTAGGCTGAACAGCCAATCAGGTTGATGCCTACCAACAGCTCCGATGTCAATTCAACATGTCAAATGGGCCGTGATTGACTCGGAGGCAAACTGTTATCTAACCTGATGTGACACAGTTTGTGAACATGGATATTATCACTGGCTTTATACTTGATTAAGCCCATAACTATAAATCTTGAGAACTTTGTATTTCTGATCATTCAGATTCACTTCTTATTCTGATTTCCTCCCTTGGGCCGCTATAGGTTTCAGTTCAGTTCAACTTGCACAGACCTGAAACTTCCTGCTGATAGATAATCCATCACTGTCAACATAAAGTCACCTTTTATTTTATTCAGAGATTGAAAAGTCTGCACTGCTCTGCCAGGTAACAATAACTCTGACAGAAATAAAAGCAGACATGAAGGTTATTGTTATGTATTAGGTATCTGAAGAGATCTGTATTTTAAATGAAGGAGTCAGTAAATGCAGAAGAAACACATTAACAAATGGCTAACACTTAATACGGCTGTTACGCCCTGCCCCTGTTTAGGAGTGTCAGAGCACAACATAAAGGAAACGGGAGAGTGAAAATTGAAATCATAACAAAGCAATTTATTGCTTTAATGATACAACCAAGGTTATTTCACAATTTCATCTTAATAACTCTAACGGAAGCTTACCTTCAGGGTGAATCAATGCCAAAATAATAAACAGAAAACCCTAATTCTCCTGACCAAAGTTCTGTCTAAACCTTAATCAAAAGAATCCAAACAAAAATACAGTTTCTAAACCTAACTCCCTAAACTAAAGAAAAACCTGAGAAAACATAGTCAAACTGATATGGTGATTCACTCCTACTGCTTCGTACAAAAATAAAGTTATCTCTTAAATAAAGTTATCTCTAACCGAGGGTCGTAACAACGGCACACAAAAATGTGACTAAGAAACGAATGAAGAATGGTCTGGTACTTATTTGTTCAGACGTCCTTGGGGATCCAGAGGCGTTTTCAGGCCAGATGAAATATATAATCCATCCAGCATGTTCTGGGTCTACCCCTAGGTCTCTTACCAGTTGGAGAAACCCGGAACCTGGAAACCTTGCCACTGAAGAGCTTTTTGACTACCTCAGTGACCTCTTCCAGGAATATGGGTATAGCTTCCCCTCTTTCTTCAAACTCTGCCTCCCCCACGGAGGACATGTTGGTCCGGTTCAGGAGTTCCTCAAAGTGCTCTTTTCACCGCTCAACAATATCCCCAGTCTGGGTCTGCAGTTATCCCCCATTCCTGAACACGAGCGAAGCCCTGCTTTTCCAGAACTTCTTTGAGGCCAACAGAGGTCCTTCTCCATAGCCTCTCCAAACTCCTCCAACACCCAGGTTTTTGTTTTGGCGACCATCGTAGCTGCAGCCCTTCTGGCCCCCCGGAACTGTCTGCTGCTTCAGGAGACCTCTGGGCCAACCAAGCCTGGAAGGCCTGCGTCTTCAGCTTGACGGCCCAGCACAGCAACCTTCTGACTACAAGTCCTAGCAGCCGCCTCAAGAATGGAGCTTTAAAACATGTCACAACCTCCCCTGGGATGCCCAAATTAATGATCATTAATATGTTGTTCCTGAATAACAGGTTGATGGAGAATGATGATGTTTCTGATTTGTTCCTCCAACTCTGCAGTAACCATGTCATAACAATAAACTGTAGGGTTCAGGGGGATGACAGTAAGCACTGATATAGTTATTGATAGGTCAAAAGACATCTAGATGTCTCAGTTAAACCCAAGCCAAATTGATTAAGATGTGAAAGCAAGAAACATTCAGGTTACACATCCAGGCTGTGCCTGAATCAGAATTGTCCAAGTCAACTCTGTGTGGGCAAATGCCTCACATTCAGGGTGTACATGTCAAGTCTCACATTCTACCTGTAAGACCTCCCTTTTAGTACCTTTGATCATCTGTGATGGATGAGAAGTGTAATAGTTAAGTAACTCAACCCTAAAGCACAGTGGAGCATCTCTCCTGCATGTCTGCATGCAGCACTGGCAGTCACATTGGACAGTAGTAGAAGAAGTGCTGCTGGAACATGAGGTTTGAATCGGAAGATTCTTGAAAGATAAATTCAATTCAATTCAATTTCAATTCAATTTTATTTATAGTATTAAATCATAACAGGAGTTCTCTCGAGACACTTTACAGATAGAGTAGGTCTAGACCACACTCTATAGTTTACAATTCTAGTAATTCCCCCAAGAGCAAGCATTTAGTGCGACAGTGGTGAGGAAAAACTCCCTTTTAGGAAGAAACCTCGGCAGACCCAAGCTCTTGGTAGGCGGTATCTGATGGTGCCGGTTGGAGATGTGATGAACACTGGCAATAATAGTCACAATAAAGATAATGAGACAGTGACTATAAATGGTAGTCGTAGTAGTTCATGGCATAGCAGGGCACTGCAGGGCGTTACAGGATGTTTAGGGGGGAGCCCTACATAAAACCAGTGTTTCAGCAGCATTTTAATTACTGTATTTCAGCGTGTAGTTAGGACCTGCTTCACATTGATATATAGTAATTGAAATGCTGTTTAAACAATGTTACCTAAACATCTAAATTAAAATCAGTTTTCAACTAAATGTATGTCTTCTGACCTGCAAATTACCAAAAAGGAGACATTTTTCAAATGCTTATTGTGTTCAGCATTAAGTGGTTAGTTCAGTAGTTTAGTCAGTAGTTGCTGCAGTAGTTGAGTTTCACTCCTACGGTTCGATTCTGACCTTAACCTAACAGACAACAGCCTCAGTGTTTTGCCTTGGCAAATGGTGGGAAGGCTGTTATTGTGAAGCAAGAGGTAATATCAGCTTTGTCACAGATGTTGTCAACCAACTGCTAAGTTCTTGATCTATAGAGTTACCACAGCGACCTTCAAGCAGGTTTTTATGAAGCTCACAGTTGTGTAACCTGCTCTATTCTTTGTTTTTTCTTGTCTTTCAGGTTTATGAGCAGGACGACCTTTCAGAGCAGATGGCCAGTCTAGAAGGCCTGATGAAGCAGCTCAACGCCATTACCGGCTCCGCCT
This sequence comes from Sander lucioperca, assembly GCF_008315115.2. Lineage (NCBI taxonomy): Eukaryota > Metazoa > Chordata > Actinopteri > Perciformes > Percidae > Sander > Sander lucioperca. The sequence goes on along the minus strand of NC_050186.1, from coordinate 32,972,290 downwards.
TCTAACCCCTGACACCGGCCAAGCCCAGCCCTCAGCCTTGGTCCAGTCTGGAAACCTTCTTCAAGCCTTGATGTCACCTGCTGTCCATATGCAACAGGTCAATCTGAGTTTGAAGACGCCTCTTTGGAATCAGACCTACATTTGTGCTGGGTTGAGTTTGTTTGGTTTCTACTGGTCTCAGGTAGTGTCTACTATTTGGGACCGGGATAGCATAGAAGGGAATTAAACTCTAAGAACAGGACAAGGGTGGAGGGGCTTCTTTAGGAGTTCAAACTGAAACCCCTCTAGACTCTTCAACCTCAAACACAAAACTAGAAAAACCCAATGCCTAGCGCCTCAGCTTAATGACACAAGATGATGGGATAATCACAAAAAAAGAAGACAAAGTTATAAGATCCCTCCTGTTTCTCTTCTTTGTGGTATTTATTAGCGTCCTCGCTGAGTTATCCACAACTCAGTAACTGTGACTGTAGCTCATTTATTTTTCATGATCGCTGTTGGAAGTATTCCTTTTGTCTTTTGGTTTTTGTTTGGGTATTCCAGCTTTGTGCAGTTATAAGGATGTGTATATGGTTTGAAGTGCCAACAGAACCTACAGTAAGAAATAGAAAACACATCCTCAACCACCAAAGTTTCATCAAAACATTCTTTTTCTTACCTGGATCGGAGGTCGCCTGTTGTGGTGACGCAAGGTGATCCTCTCTGGCATTTCATGCCTACTTTTCCGAACAAAACAGCTTTCAACTTTCACTCAGAACCCATGCAACACTTTCACCTCTGGATTCTGAGGTTTCAAAAAACAAAAGGGATTAAGACTGATTTTGGCCGGTTCGAAACAAGTGTGAGAACCTACTAGACCGATCTGAATCGCCTGGATCGGATCCAGCTGACTACTCTTACAGGACTGTATAGACTCCCACAGTCTGTTGCTGCTCTTGATCAAGCCTTTACTCTCCCTAACCCAGACATACTCCAATCTTTACCTACAAGGACTTGTGTCGTTGCCAAATTCTCATCTTGAAAAACTTATTGTAGCCTTCTTTGTTTTTGCTCCTTGTTCAAGTCTGCCTCAGTCTCAACCATGGCCTGGAAGTCAATGAAAAGCAGTAAAATAATCCATGTGGAACACATGTTATAAGAAATCTGGATTTGGATCGGTAGGACCCATCCCATCCTGGACAAATGAAGATTGACTTGATATGGTATATGGTGATATGTCCTTTTGAGAAACGTGTTAATTCAAGTTTGGTCTTAACCCCTCATTCCCAATTTGTCACGTTGCACTGTATGTACGTCACATTCAGTGCATCGCGTCACCCCCTGCTGGTTGGAGTATTGAAGACTGATCACAGTCTGCAAAATGAAGACTACGTTGTTGGCTTTCAGGACACCTGTTCACGTGTTCACAAAAGACTACAGTTACATTTTTGAGGCATAGTCACTGAAGCAAGGTTATAGTAAAAAATTATTCGGAGCACTGGCAGAACACATGCTGTTATTGTGCTATTGCTATTGAATTAACTGTTATCTCTGGATCACAATCTCAATTATAAGATCACTAAACTACCATCTTGTTTTCTTGACAAAACAAATAGTTTGAAATTTGTCGTAACTGTGATGAAAAAAAATGTATTGTGAAGGAGGTGTTACAGCAACAGAATAAGGAATCAAGTTATTTTTGGAATTATTATTATTATTATTATTATTATTATTATTATTGAGATTAGAGATGGTTGTGGGCAGCAGATGATAATGACAGTGATCTCCACCCGTGTTTATTTTTTTCACTTTGTGCAGTTTCAGTTTGTGTTTGACTGAACGTCAGTGTGTGTTTTTGATGAATCCATATTTATTTTTCATGAGATAAACACACTTGTACCTCTGTCAACCTTGATCGCCCACATGGGACAATTGCAAAACCGCCAGCTTCACTTTGAGTTAACTTCAGGGCGTTCCGTTTTTATAAAAAAATAACGAGATGAAAAAAAATTAACAAAAACATACACACAAATAATGCATATTCCACAAAGTATATTTTTACATTTGCTGTCCTGTCAGTACTGAGTTTTTTCAAATCAAGTTTTATTAAACACATTTCAACAGAGAGCTACTTTTAAGGGCACGAGCCACTATGACAATTGATAAAATACAGCCTTTAATACCGTCAAAACAAGTTATACTTTATTCAAAATTAAATTGTTAACGAGTACGGAGGGAATGTTTTGTACCATTTTTAGTTTGACTCACTTTCAAAAGTGGAATGAGGAAAATATTTGCAATGAGGGAATGAAGGTTAGTGTTATGGATTCAGGATGATGTCTGTAACATGAGTTCAATCGGGACGGCGAAGCAGAGAGCCTCCGCCTTTCAGTTCTTTAAAACAACTAGATTTGTATTGACAGCGGGAAAGAAAAATCTGATTTTGGACAATTAGTGTGAGAATGAATGGGTTGGGATATTTTTGGGAGTGTGTAGAAAGGCAGGAGCTTAAAATGACAAATGATTCACTAATCAGCTCTAGGGGGGGGACAGGCCATCAGTATGCTCCATATTTGAATGTATCAACCCAGTCACCATATTGTAATTTTCAGACCTTTATCTTTCTGTGATGAAAGGAAAAAGCCTGAGGGAGACAGAGTGGAGGCAGAGAAGGTGAATTGATATTCAGAGGTGGTTTGTATGTGTGAGCTAGGGCACGGAGGAATGAGGCCGGGAATTCATTATAACGCGGCTTCAAATATTATGATTCAAGCTCACGCTCGCTGGGCTGTTACGGCTGTGTGGCGGGAGGGGCGGGTGGGGTCCTGCGGATGGAAGGGGATGGAAAGGTAACGTCTCAACAGAGCAAGAGAGCAAGCAGGCGGCGTGGGGATCAAACTCATCAGCGTGTTCTGGGAGATTCATCCAGTCTGAGCCCAGTGCTTTCATACTTCTCTCCAGTTCTCTCTTATTTTCCTCTTTTCGGAAAGCAAAGCAGAGCTGCAGACAGATGGGATGATCCGACGCTGCCGGCCGAGACTGAAATTTGATTTAAAGAAAGAAAATCAAACTTTGACAGTCCTTTCTAAATGAAATGGCCTGTTGACACACAAGATTTCTTTTCAGTGTCAGAAGGGGAAGGAAAGATGAAAGCAGAGGAAATAATGAGGGTTAAATGGTCAAACACATTTTAGCCCATAAATAAGCATACTACTGATTATTTTCTAAATCATCCATCGCTTCTTAGATTGATTCCTTCCTTGCGGGCAGCCATTAGTTTATTTCATTTATATGAAAATAAACTTGCAGAGGCTTCAAACTTAGCCTGGCTCCAGACATTTCAATCGCAGCACACATCTCTTGATTACAAATTTACCCATTACCCATTTCCCTGCAGTTGTCAAAAATAACTTTCAAGGATTCTAATTATTTCAATAGAGATTTTAATTGACCGTTAATTTGACACCTTAATTATGTGTCATTCGTCAAAACGTCTGATTAAAATACAGGTCTTTCTGTTATTGCCTGGTCATAAACACCAGCTAGCCATCTCTCGATTCCACAATGTGTCAAATATTGAATTTATCATGATTCATTTGCCTTGTTTTTGCTGCCGCTGAGATAAACAGGACATCCTGCGTGCCTTTACTTTTAACCGAAGCGTTCATTTTTTTTTTATTCTTTCTCTGTATTTATGTGTAATTATTTATTTGAAGTCTTTGTGCAATTTTAAAATGTGTTCTGTGTTATGTTAATTTGTTCCTGCGCAGCCGACACACAAGAAACAGATGAGACGCTCTGCACTGCTGAGGGTTTTTCCCAAAAGGCTCCATGTCCCTTTTAAACAGAGAGAACTAAGAGACAACTGGTTCTTTTACTTCAGTAGCACAGATGCAGCATCTCCACAGCTGTCTGGAAACAGATACATCAGACATGCTATATGTACTGATGACAAGGATCGTCCTGTACCTGAAATATTACAGATCGCATCCACAAAACAGCCAGTGTCCATCAAAATGTCATCCAGATTCGCACTGTAAAAACAACATCCATTATCATGAGTCATTTAGTCTCAGATTCAAAGTTCAAGACAAATTTTTCTTTAGACGACAATAAGTCAGTTAAGTTTTTGCTTTTTTCTCAATAGCCCATCTCGAAATCGAGATTTTTTGGCAGTGGCAAGGAAAGGAATTTGGCTTATTACCCCAAATAATAACTAATTTAATTTATGTTGTACAAGCTATAACTACAAACTGAAGCATATTCTGCTTGTTCAGTTAAAGAGGCTGTACTCGATATTCAGAACATGAATTTAGCAGCAAACATGTATTTGCTATGTAAAGATATAGTGGAGGAATGGCGTCCTGAGCAGAGAATGAGAGCAGTGCATGTGAGTCCCTCATGCTTCGGTATTAGACGGAGAGAGAGGGCCGCGACAAAGCCTCGGTATAGGGCTCAACAGTGACCGCCCACTTTTTTTACGGCTCTGGTTCCATTCCATCAATTGTTCCATTGACGTTTAAAAAATTGCTCATATAAAGAGATTGAAGTCTGGAAACCAAGCCAACCAGCTACGAGATGAATCATGACCATAAAACATTTGATGCGCGCACATTTTTATTTTGAAAAAGGCAAGACTCAGAAACAGAAACTGTCATAGACTTCAATGGTAGAAGCTCAGCTCTAGCCGTTCGCGGTTTCGTGGGTACGGTTCCATGGTAACAGCAAGTTGGACCAATCAGAGATGTCGCTGTTATGCTTAGGATTGGGGGTAGTGTAGTATTCCTCCATAAGATTGCAAATAAAACATATTTTTCTTAAAATTAGGTGGATTTCATACAAACTTGGCTTCTACAGGAGCAGAAACTTTGGTTTCACAACTTCGTGGTCAGACAGCACGAATTGGATTCTTGATTCTGTGCAGACATGCAGCAGATTGTGTCTGTGCCACTGATCAGATTTCATAGCATATCTTACAGGGAACATTTTGCATAATTTTAGATGTTATTTCTTTGCAAGACAGTGGCAGGGAAGTAACGTATTGTATTTAAACCTGAACACTAGTCGATCCTCCGGCACCAAAGACCAGCCCATACAGACTCTACAAATCTGTACCTGCTTTCCATCACTACATGTCAAACACATCTAGACTTAAGCGTTTTTAGTGTGGAAATCAAAAGTACTTTCTCACCACACAACAGCAACATAACCTTGACGGGAATAATGCAGACATGTTGCCCGACGGATGAGCTCAGTTCATTTTGATAGAAATGACTGAAATCAACGGCTGCTCGAAAGGAGTGAATTCATCTGAAAACTGATGGGATGATTTGGAAATTGTGAAGTACAAATATGTGATTTGAAGTTAATAAACTGAAACATCCAAAAAAATACTGGTATGCTGATCCCAGAACAAAGACAGAATGGCAATACTCCCAAAAGGAAATACTCCCCCTCAAAACACATTATTAAACAGTCATATTCATTATCCAGTGCAAGTACACTTTTCTTTCATTTAGATCAGCACCGGATCGGATGTATTTTTCCCCGATAAATGTACACAGTGAAACTCAAACCAAACTTTCTCGTCTCCGTCTCGATACTAAGGCTTCCCTGGCCTCTAACAGCCAGATGTTAGGCCACAGTGTGACCCCAGCCTCTAACAGCCAGATGTTAGGGCACAGTGTGACCCCAGCCTCTAACAGCCAGATGTTAGGGCACAGTGTGACCCCGGCCTCTAACAGCCAGATGTTAGGGCACAGTCTGACCCCGGCCTCTAACAGCCAGATGTTAGGGCACAGTCTGACCCCGGCCTCTAACAGCCAGATGTTAGGGTACAATGTGACCCCAGCCTCTAACAGCCAGATGTTAGGGCACAGTCTGACCCCGGCCTCTAACAGCCAGATGTTAGGGCACAGTCTGACCCTGGCCTCTAACAGCCAGATGTTAGGGTTTTTCCTTATTGTTTTTTCTTGTAGGCTCTACATACATATTTTACTGTGGAGAAAAGCGTCGCTGAAGCAGAACTATAGAACACTGCTTTTTTACAGTGTACAGTTCCACTAGAGTAGTAGTATCTTTTTATAATCAAATTTAATATATTATTATTATTATTATTATTATTATTATTATTACTTTATTTCGAGTGCTCTTTAAAAATATTATTTATAACCATGTGCTATTTCTGCAAATGTAAATTTAGTTTAGCAAAGGACAAAATGAAAAAAAGGACTGAAGCGCTGTTCAGAGTTTTTTCTTTTCTTCTCATTTGTTGCCTTAACAGGTTTCAGTACTTTTCAAAATAATATTGTAGAGAGATTATTTCTTAAAGGCACAATGAGTAGGATGTCCCTGCCAAATTGTAACCACGCAATCAAGAACAAGTTATGATAATGGAAGACACAGCGCAGAAAAAAGCAAATATAGCAAGGCGAAACGCCGAGCGGACAAAGCTTGTTCCAAAACGAGAGTGACTCTGAGGGTCCAACTTTGAATGTTGTGTTTACAAACTGCAACCGACAAATCCTACTCATTCTGCCTTTAATGAAACATTGAAATGGTTTGTCACCAAACTAGGTCACTCTGAGGACACACCCCCACTCTTGTTTATTTTCACTCTGAAATATGTAGATTGATGGCATCTATGCAGTTACCCTTTTTAATTATAACATGTATATAATGGCAGATGTGTCCCTAGGGTCTGTGATGTTTTAAAGCCAGGGGTATAGGTTTTACACCTCACCTGCTATCTGGAGCCAGGAAATCCTAATTTGGGCAAAAGTGGCAGCAGAGATGTAGTTTGATTTTGTAGAATCTTGTTTAAAATAGATATCCATCACAGCCAACTTTTAGTCTACAAGTTAGTAAAACATAATTTGTAGTAAATTGACTACAACATGCAGAAACACACCAGGATGTTCCTTTATAATAATAAAAAACCTTGCCCTTTATCTGTGAAGGCTTGTGAACTCCTGTGTCCTGTGGTGACTGTGTGGAACTCTGAAACACCAACCAGACCTGATAAGGTGGAGACTGGGGAGGTTTGGCTTCTGCATTTCAAAGGGAAACTCCACTTCATTAACTTCTTTCTTTGGGTGTTTCCCTCCTGTGTGCGAACCACTGAGGATCAAAAAGGGACAAATTACACGGTCAAAAACAGACCAAGTGAAGTTGGTCCGGGATATGCTGACTTTGAAAGTGTCCTGATGTTGGTGTGAAATCGACTTAGTCAGCTCCAGCACGGACAGTTTCAGGCCGACGGCTTACAAAAAGAAAAAAGAAAATAATGGAAAGATAAAAAGTAAAATGATTTGGACCTCATCTCATCTGGGTGAAAGGGGCCAAATTAAAACAGCCCTTATCTCCTCTCACACAGACAATTACTTCATTTCCAGAACATAATTGTTCAACAGGGGGGCAGACAGATGGACTTCTTTGAGTAAATACAGTTTGACTTCAGCCTTTTAAGAAAATGTCCAATCCTAGAGTCATTACAACCAAATTAGTTTAGTGACTGCAATATTTAAGAGTGTACATTTTGTTCATTTGAGTGGGGGGGAGAAAAGATGATGATGATGATGATGATGATGATGATGATGATGATGATGAAGTAAAGAAGTTTCTATCCACAATGTTGTATACAATTGCTGGTTTTGTAATGCACTGTAGAACAGTCCCATTGTCCTTTTTTATAGAAATGTTATTTCAATGGTGCATTCTTTTTGTTTGATAAATAAAGTTTTGATACAAAAGCAAACACTTTAACTAGTATTTATGCATAAATGAGCCACCGTGGCCAATAATGTGTGTGCGTGCGTGCATGCATGTGTGTTTGTGTTTGTATGGCTATCATTGTGAGGACCGGCATGACATTTTAAGTCTTGGAGTGAGGACCGTTTTAGAAAGTGAGGACATTAAGGCCGGTCTTCACCTTATTTTTACTGCAATGCCTTCTAGAGGCTATGGCTTGAGTAATAGTGGAAAACAGTACTATTTTTCCCATCCGGAGGCTGCTGTGTTCATAACAGCCATAATATTAAGGTGTTGGAGAGAACAATCAACATACCGTACTGATGATTTAGCTTTTATTAGTGTCTTACCAATAGTAGAGCTAAAATGTAAAGTTTGTTCTGTGGGTGACATAGAGGAAAGGTGATGGGGCCATCCAAATCTAAAGGTATCATCCTCTGAAAAGAGGGAGTATGATTATACACACCGAAAGATTTTACATAGAGCAATATCTACATAAAACAGCCTCCAATAGGCCTACATTGACTCTTAACAGTGTGGGCCGACTGATTCCAGCTGATAGAAGATAAACTTTGACTCAAATAACCACTCGTTATAACCGAGGTATGCAGCAAAGCATTGGTGAAGCCACAACACGCACAACCTTGAGGCGGATGGGCTAAGACTCCACCAGGTATCACTCATCTCCACTAAAAATAGGAAAATGAGGCTACAATTTGCACAAGCTCACCAAAATTGGACAGTTGAAGACTGGAAAAATGTTGCCTGGGCTGATGAGTCTCGATTTCTGTTGAGACATTCAGATGGTACAGTCAGAATTTGGCGTAAACAGAACATGGATCCGTCATGCCTTGTTACCACTGGGCAGGCTGGTGCTGGTGGTGTAATGGTGTGGGGGATGTTTTCTTGGCACACTTTAGGCCCCTTAGTACCAATTGGGCATCATTTAAATGCCACAGCCTACCTGAGCATTGTTTCTGACCATGTCCATCCCTTTATGACCACCATGTACCCATCCTCTGATGGCTACTTCCAGCAGGATAATGCACCATCTCACAAAGCTTGAATCATTTCAAATTGGTTTCTTGAACATGACAATGAGTTCACCGTACTAAAATGGCCCCCACAGTCACCAGATTTCAACCCAATAGAACACCTTTGGGATGTGGTGGAACGGGAGCTTTGTGCCCTGGATGTGCATCCCACAAATCTCCATCAACTGCAAGATGCTATCCTATCAATATGAGCCAACATTTCTAAAGAATGCTTCCAGCACCTTGTTGAATCAATGCCACGAAGAATTAAGGCAGTTCTGAAGGCAAAAGGGGGTCAAACACAGTATTAGTATGGTGTTCCTAATAATCCTTTAGGTGAGTGTATATTCTTTGCAAATTTTGCACTCAACCCTTTCAGCTTCTTTTTTCTTATGCAACAGTTATTTTGTATGTATATATTTGTTTTTCTGTATTTATTGTTTGTTTCATAATAATGTTTTTTTTTAGATTATTTTTTGGGGCTTTTCCCTTTATTTTTGAAAGTGGATAGACATGAAAGGGGGAGAGAGATGGGGGATGAAACGCAGCAAAGGGCAGCAGGTCGGATTCGAACCCTGCGCCGCTGCAGGACTCGGCCAACGTGGGGCGAACGCTCTTACTGGGTGAGCCAGAGGCCGCCCCCATAATAATGTTTAATACGTTTGTCTATGTATGCACCTTTCACCAAGGCAAATTCCACATATGTGTACTTATTGTGGCAATAAAACCTTTTCTAATTCTGATGACAAACTCAATAGACTCAAAGCTTGTCCCGATTGGCGATCAGATTGCACATCGATGATTGAAGGAATAATGGGCGATTGTTTTTTCCTATGCCGATATTAAAGCAATTTTAATTAACTTAGTATCAGAATGTTATAAAAAAAATAATATCTAGAATCTGCGCCAGACTGTTCATTCAAGCAATGTTTCTGGTGGAGCGTTAAGTCCACCCGCTGAGCCCTGTTAATCAGCACGAGTGATGAGTGAATTTTAAATCCTTAATGTTAATTACAAACCCGTTTGCCGTCTCTTTCCAAGGATCTGACACCTGACGGGGCGTGCTGCTTTCGGACAGTCACTCAGCCTCACTGGCTTCCCAGCTGGACGGCTAACAGGAGCTACATTAGGTCAGCACCGACTACTGGGCAGCTAATGTTAACCATCGAGTTTCCCTTGTGCGGAGTCCACAGTTATTACATGTTGTTGCGGCTGTAAGCAGTCCACAAAGGTGCTGCCATGAGGGACTAAACAGAGATGAAAAACACTGTGCTGAATATGCAATTTCAATCATTTATTCCTTCACGTAAAATACAATTAGTACTGCAGTTACCAAATGTACTGTAGTTACTTTGTGATGCGATTAAGTGCGTGAGTGTGGTCAACAGGCTCACCCCCTCTCTGTCAAAGCCCAAAAACCAGATGAAGCAAGCAAATATACTGTACTATACTTAACCCCAAACCCCGGTGAACACGCCCACCAAATATAATATCAGTGCATAATATAGTAATCAGTGAATAATAATAATAATATAAATGAGACCATAAACATACAGGAGAAACGTGGCTCCAACATGTGAAAATGCTGCCTTTCTTCCTTTTAACTGGCCTCTGTTCCCTAAACTAACAATGTTTTGTGTCTGCTTATCCTTAATTTCAATGTAATGTTTTTATTTTGCTACTTTATCATTTGACATAGGTCTTTTTAGTGGCTTCACGGGTGCATACTGTTTTTGCTATGGTTCTGCCTGTGATGTCAGTACCTCACCAGCTTAATCAAGGTGAGTGCATACAGGTGGGCCTGATTAGGTCCTTTCACCAGGGAGGGGCTGGGCACTCCTAAAATGTAGAACAACGGGTAAGATAGTTCTGCAGTGAATGCCATTTTTATATATGTTGGGTGCTTATTGTTGTGGGTGCACATGTCTAGATGAATAGAAATGTCAGCAGTAACTAATCTATCTACATGTAATGGTGTTTTCAAGATCCGGATTGTTAATGTTATTCGTTCAGTTTAGCTCACCCTTTAATCACCTGTGCAGGTGGTAGGGTCCAATTAGGTGAGGCTGGTTAGAGGTTAAAAGTGCCTTCAGAAGAAGTGGAAGATAGAAAGGACTTGGCAGCTTGCTGTGAGGTTGCTGGTGTGTTTGATGTTATTTTGCCTCAGTTTATTCTTTGTATCAGTCTGGGTTCAGTTTGTGCCTGTTGTTTGAGTATGTTTTTTTTGTTCTTTTAATAAACACCAGTTTTTGACACTTCATGAACTTCGTGTTCAGCTGATCTGCAGCAGCCTCAAAACGCCCCACCACCTAATCAGCCTTTGCAATTAATGCAATGGGGTTAATTCCATTGAGTCTGAGGAAAGAACTCTCCCAGAAAAAAAAAAAATTTGACATTAAAGCATTGGCCAAAAAATGCGTCACATCGGAGCGCATTGTTTGTCAAGTCTTCCGATAACGCAAGACAAGCCATTGCACTATATTTCAAACATTTGTCACAGCGGTCTTTTATAGAGTTTGACACCAATTAGGCAACTTGTCTGTTTAAAACTAGAAAAATGACTAATTGAGTGTTTTCTAATTAAAGGAAACACAGGAAATGTTGATTGCTTAATGCATACTATGACACTCTTAAATGCTTTTATTTGTAGTATCTCTCTTCTACCACTAGATTATGTTCATAAGCATGGCCAGAGCTGTGCTTATATTCACACACATTCCTAAGTGTAAGTGCACGTTGGTAAATTCAACATTTTACGTGGCAATGTTCTTATGCATTACATACATAATGCACATACATTACATACGCACGCATCTGTGCGTATACACGGTTAGCGGATAACGAGGCCCCTGGAGAGGAAGAAAGAGAGAAGCCATTACTAACTGCTAAACTAAAGTGGCTAACAGAACTGTTGTGTAAACAACTGGGATTAGCGAGAAAGTCGCTGAAAAAACGAGAGCTATGAGTAGTTGAATGAACTGTCTAGGTTTTAATGTAAAGTGGTTAATTAGCCGCTATAATGAGAATATGACAAAATCAACTGCGTCAAGCTACCTAATCTGGACGCTATCGGCAACAAAGAGGCATCGTCAAATGGAAATGACGCAATACACTTAGTGCTGCATGTCAGCTAAGCTGGAGGCAGGACAGCTAAGCCCATGTAGCCAGTTTCATTGATTAAAGTTGAAGTTGCTCTGCATATGCATAATATGTTATGTCCAATGATGTGGTTAATGTAGCCAGTCGATATCCGGTTTGTCCCGTGTATGAGAACGAACTAACAGAATCTACTAGTGTCTTACAGCAATTTACTGCAGAGCCGAGCGGCGCTGTGAAGGAGATTACATTTCAGTAACTTAACGGTGGGAACATGGGTTGGAGGGGGAAAACGGCCGAACGGTGCACACTGTTTGTTTAACGTTACTAGAAAGTTGGTTTGGCTAGTCCACACAGCATTCCAGGATGGGATTAACGTGCTCTGGTTTATTGGTATTTCTATAAACCAATCACAATCGTCTTGGGCTGCGCTAAGTGCCGGACGGAGCCACGGTGCCTCTGCAAAATAGCCTTGGGAAGGAACATGTTTTGGTGGAACATGTACGTTCAAAAGTTGTTTTAGTCATTTAACAGAAAACTCAGATTGGACAGATAGTCTAGCTAGCTGTCTGGATTTACCCTGCAGAGATCTGAGGAGAAGTTAACCATAGTCCTCAGAAATCCACCAGAGTTTAGAACGCCAACACAAAGACAGAGGAAGGGGACGGATATCCGGCCAAAATGAGAGACATTTCCGGCAGCAATCTCCTAAATGAAACGTTGATGCTATAAACTACTCCTGATTGACCGGCTACTACACTTTTTTTTTTTTTTTCAGTAGATGCTTTTGTTCTCTAACTAAAGTAGTTGATACGTACTTCTACTAGCAACAGTACTGGCTTCTGGCTATGGTTTTTTTTTTTTTAATTGTTGAGTTGTTGAAAAGGTTTTGTCTTTTTGTGGACATATTGCACTTGAGGACAGCACAGAGAGAGAAGTGTTTGAGGCACCTCACTCTGTTCTGTTCCACTGTCTCCTCTGTTTAGAGACTGACGAGCTGCCAGCCGCTGTCTGCAGGCTGACGAAGCGGATGAATGAGGCCTATGGTGAGCTGGTTGTTAGCGCAGGACGAGACTGCAGGATAAACTATCTGACAGCTCGTCTCCTTTCTCCGCACGGAGACGTCGGCCTCCATCTGCCGCCTGCCAGCCTGACGGACGCCGCCAACCAGACAAAGTGATTAGATAATAAAAAAAAAACACAAATTTGGAAAGGCCGGTTCAGGACAAGAGGAATCTAATGAAAACAGTGGCGCCGGCAGCCGTAACCCTCTACGCACTGTGCGAACATTTTATTTCTGTGAGACATGCAACACATCTAATGATGACAATGCGTAAATGCGCACAGGAGCAGCAGCCGACAGCAGCTCTGTTCTGCTCTCTGCTCTGTTCACAGTAATCGTTTTCTCATTAATTATACATTATTTCACCAGCAACCCATCCACTATTAATCACAATGTTCGTGTTTATGACTCGATCCGCAGATAAAATGGTTGCTGGACGCTGAGTATTGCTAAACCTATGGATGGAGCTGAATATTCATCACAAATCCAGCTGATTGCGTCCATTTATATCCCTCCAGGCTTTTGTAGGCTTTCAAAGACTCTCCAGAGTAGGACGAAGGAAAGTTTATTAGACTCAGGGAGCATTATATGGATCACTAATGTTTAATCGATCAAGTTTTGCTTTATAGCTGCCTATGTCTTTTGAATTAAAGTGCGCAGTGAACTCGGACGGGTTGAAATCCGTGTTGGTGCCGTTCATTTTTGCCACTACTTTCCTGCCAAAATGGCGGCGTAAACAGTCAAGTCACGTGACGCCATGGACGTGAATATTGTGGTTATGAGGCCTATGCAGTTTTTGATCATATTCGGGATATTTTTACATGGCACACAGAGAAATCAGGTTATTAATATCTCTGTACAGGCTCGCCGACAGCTGTCTGCTCTGAGCACATCCACCTCTCTCTCTCTCTCTCTCTCTCTCACAAAACACTTATTTTCATGATCTGGTCATTAAGATATGATAAAAGTACGCTAGGAGCACACTCTCATACAAATGAAATATAACAACAGCTCGTATTTAAAATATTTTAATTACTTTAAACAGTTACTTTTTTAAGCGTGGTTAACGCACACAGCTTCTGTGATTCGGGCCTTGGGCCGCGCTGTAAGTTTCAGGAAATGATGCAGCAACATTAGCAAAAACTGTGATAACAGTACAGATATGAAGCTGAAAAGGACTTAGTAGGGGCTCTTTAAGAGTGAAACCAATCTGCAAATGTCTGTCTAAGATTTAGAAAATCTTTTCCTTTATAATAATTCCGAGTTTTTGTCCAGGAGGATAATTAATCCTATCAAAGTCATCATCAGCCACAAAAAACATCCGCTGAAGCAACACAGAGGACACGGTAATGTTTCTGGTAAACATTTGTCGGCTGCTTTCCATCTGCTGACTGAAGGAGAAGGCAAGTCACAACAAATATGTCACATTTCCTTCTAAAAAGAACATTTGAGTGACTATGTGTCAACTGGTGGAAAGCTAGATTTATTTAGACAAATAAGCTGATTGTATCTTCAACCTTTTTCAAACATAAGATAAGTTTTGATTGAACTAAGGGGAAAAAAGGAAAGCAGTAGAAGAAAAAAAATTTGTGAAAGTGGCTGAACCAGCATCAGTACATATTCAGATGTCTCTCACACACACACACACACACACACACAGTGCGTCTCACTATCTTTGTGGGGACCTGTCATTGACATAATGCATTCCCTAGCCCCTTACCCTCACCTTAACCATCACAACTAAATGCCTAACCTTAACCCTTACCCTCACCCTAACCATAACCTAATTCTAACCCTAATCCTAAAACCAAGTCTTAACCCTCAAACAGCCCTTTAAAGTTGTGGGGAAGAGCATTTTGGCCCCACAAAGCTGTCGGGACCCCACAAGTATACTGGACTCCTGTTTTTTTGGACCCCACGAATATAGTTAAACAAGAACACACACACACACACACACACACACACACACACACACACACACACACACACACCATACAGTAGACTCATGCAAAACATCAGGGCAGGCTGCATCCGTTTCCTACAGCTTTCCAAACAAACATAAATCATTTCAAACACTTGTCTTTGAGTCCGACTAAAAAAATTACTTGTGGAAACACAGAAATAAGCCACTTGGAACTGCCATTATAGCTACATATGGCATTTCCTCTCTAACTGGGACGTTTTGGAACTGATTTGTGGGATTGCTGTGGACAAAGTACACACAGCGATACACTGGTAAGAGAAATGACATTAACCATGTATCCAGTTAATTTAATTAGCTCACATTACTTTATTGTGTCAACAGTTAACGTCATTTAATATTGTATTTGGCGTTTTCTTTTACAGGGTGTAAATGTTCCACCAAAACAAGTTCCTTCCAGAGATTATTTTGCAGAGCCATCGTCGCTGCGTCCGAAGCTTAGCGCCGCCCAAGACCATTGTGATTGGTTTAAAGAAATGCAAACAACCCAGAGGGTCCTATCTTCCACTCGTAAAATCCCGACGCAAGTGTCTTTGCTAGTTTAAGACCGACACAGTTGTCAATTTCCCGTCCAGCACCCACGTCGTTTAAATAGCAAATGCACCTGCGTCCATTGTGTGTTCAAGTGCATTCTGGGCGTATTGCTATCTTGAGGCAGCGGGAAGTGATCGTGCCATTGACCAACAAAAACCTGGTCTAAAGTCAATAGTGCAGCATTTCATTGTTATTTTAACAGAAAATTAGTAAAATGCACCTAGGCTTATGCACAGCGCACGCAAACTATGCTTGTTACACACACAGGGAAGCCCAGCAGCACACAAACATGCAGAACATTACAAATAAAAATATTACGGTGCAAATCCGCCATCATAATAGCAATGCTTCAAGGTCCAAACGCGCCTGGCTTTTAAAGGGAATGGGAGATGATCTCTGATTGGTTTATTGCATATTACGCCTAAAACACAACTCTGATTAATGAAGACACTAAGTACAACCCTTTTGAATCATGCGCCGGCGCACAGACCCTTTTTTCCGCTGTCAAAAGTGGATTTGGACACGCCCTAAACACACCTGCGCCAGGCGCCTCACGCCGTGCGCTTAGATGGTTAAAATAGGGCTGGTTCTGTGGTGTAGCCAGACCTTACTCCCCAGCACTGTGGAGATAGGTCTGAAGATTGTGTGCAAACCTGCTTTTAAAAGATCACAGTTACGTTACATTACAGTCACAAAGGTTGACATTTTGAGAGATCAATATCAACCTCAACACAAAATGTCAAAACTAGTTTGTGGTTTGAGGGGGAGTTATGTGCTGCAACTGTTTCTTGACAAAGTGGCTTCTTGTCACTGCCCACAGCTTTTGCTGTTGTTGAGAATTGTCACCATGGAGACGCTGCACAGAAATACAGTTATATTTCAGAAAGCAATAATAAATATATATATATATATAATATACTCCAAGAAATGTTCAATATGTCCCCTTTTTTTCCAAAAGTATCCTCACTCAAGCTTTCAAAAGTGTATAAAGTCCTCACAAAGGTAGACATACAGGTGCAAACTAAAGTTCTCGTACAGGATTTCAATTCCACCTCCATGAACTCAAAACATTCACAAACCCCTACACACACACACACACACACACACACACACTGTGTTACTCTGAAGAGGCTCTTCACCGTGTGCAGCTGCTTCACTGCAGCTCGTCTCATTGGTTGCCTGGAGACGGTGACTCATGTAAACACAGTCACACTGTATATGTATGGGGCACTAATTGACTTCTGTTTTGATATACAAACTTGCCCTTAAATAAAATTTTTTTGAACATATCTTTTCCCATCATCCATTTTGTATCTCTTTCTTCTTCCCTCCTGTATTGTTTTATGCCATCAGGTATCTTAATTGTCAATAGGAGACACAGGAAGATAAACACAGGAAGTAAGCTGCCTGCTTTGTCTTCATATTGCAAATCCAAACAAGCACAAGCCAGCTCAGGTTCCTTCCTTCATTACGTCCTTCCCTTTTTCCCTCTCTCATTCCCTGCCTTCTTTGTTTTTTTTTGCATCTGATATGTAAGATGTTTTCCGTCTTTCCATCTCATTCAGATACAAAGGTTTGAATTTCCAAAATGGGATTTTTTTTTTTTTTTTTGTTCAAGTAAATTGCAAATTGAAGATATATCCAGAAACAATGTAACAATCAAAAACAACCAAGGGGTTTTAATAATTTCTTCAAATAATTATATTTTTTTAAATGCTGTTTGGGGCAACCCCTTCTCATTCCCAGGTCATACGATACAGCCAGCGTCTCCATAGACGACGCAAAAGCTTTGGCCTCTGTATAGTGAGGCACCAGGTTTTCAATTGACTCCAATGTTACCGTTTCAGAGAGCAGGTTTAGTGAAAACTCTGTTTGTTAACCCTGAGATGAGTGAAACTCTGGGTTTGCCTGTTTCAGAAAGAGAGGGAACTTAACCTCAGAGTCAGTTACTATGGTAACTGAGCCTGTGAACCTAACCTGGTCGGGAGTAGAGGTGTGACTCTTCAATGATCTTTCGATTCGATTACAATTATGTCTTCAATTCGATATCTCGAAACATCTCGATGCATCACGATGCGTCAAATACGTTTTTCTATTTAAGCCATGTAGGATATTTAATTCATAGCTTTTCAAGCTTCAAAAACAAAACATTCTTCAGTGCTCTAATACTAAATTGGATAGATAAACTACAGCACTGAGCACATGGCACTTCCTGAATGTGCAAAACATAACAGAATATGTAAAAAAAAAAAAAAAAACATTAAACAGAAACAGAAATAATCGATTATGCCCCGGCCAATTATCGATGCAGCATCGTCCATGTCCACGATTCGATGCATAGATAGATGCATAGACTAATTTCAACACCTCTAGTCGGGAGCAGGTTTTCTTCTCTCAGTCTCCTCCCTCTGACACAGCGCTCTTTAATTTCCTCATTCGTTCATTCAGTCTGTATCAGGCGCATTTTACTGCAGTGTTGTCATCTGCATGAATAAAATAGGATTGTTTTATTAACTCAGTTAGGCAACGTTATAGAGTAAAGGTTTTTTTCTCGAACATGGCATGTCCTTTTGTCGACAATCCCGTTGATGAAGAAGCTGTATTACTTCACAGGGAGTTAAACATACGTCGGGAGATGATATTGAGGCTAGAGATGTATTTTCATTTCCAGATAACTTCCTATTTGAGCGGTATGGTTTTTCTTCCCAGTCTGTTATGCAGCCTATAGGCTACATAACCTTATCCGTCCTCATATCACTAACGTCACCCATCGTGGACATGCTTTTATATCCCAGCAGATTCTTTGTGTCGCATTACGTTTTTTTGCAAACGGCAATTTTCTTTATAACATTGGTGATGCGAAGCATAATAGTAAAGCCACTGTATGCAGTGCCGTCAGAAAAGGTTGCCTCGCTCTGAAACGTTTTTTAAAACGTGTTTGTAGTGTTCCCTGGACACAAACAAGTGAGAACCATTAAAGAAGAGTTCCACAGGATTGCAGGTGAATAATGTAAAACCCTTACAATGAATAATTATTAATTATAATTCGGTTAATGACATGGTGCTGCAAGATCAGAATGGTATAAGTAATTTGAATTTATTTATTTATTTTTATTTTTCCATTGATGGCACACACATTCCAATCACTGCTCCTTGAAGCAGACTATGTGAATAGGAAGTCCATTCACAGCATTAATGTGCAGGTAAATTGACCACTGTCACTAAATGTCAAAGACTGCATCACAGTACTGCAAGTAACATCTGTCATTCTCTGCAGTGTCAAGATCATATGTGATGCTGCATATCTTATAACCAACGTGGAGGCCAAATGGCCTGGGTCTGTGCATGACTCACGGATATATCGTGAGTCTGCCCTGAGCAACAGACTGGAACGTGGTAAGCAGCCTATAGCTTTATACAGTATTATTCACCTGTCTCCCTCCTTAAATACACTCAAATGTATACACTATACATTACAGGAGAGTTTGAAGGCCTTCTGCTGGGGGACAGGAGTTACCCATGCCAGCCCACTCTGCTCACCCCTTACCCTGACCCTGAGCCAGGCCCCCAACACATCTTCAATGTGGCCCACTGCAGGACTAGAGCCCGGGTGGAGATGACCATAGGCCTGCTGAAAGCTCGTTTCCAGTGCCTACAACACCTCAGGGTAACCCCTGAGAGGGCCTGTGACATCATTGTGGCATGTGTTGTTCTCCATTGCCACAATTATAGGAGAGCAACACCCTGCCCTACATATAGAGGACCCTGATGAGGAGCCCATCCACCCTGCAGATTTCCAGGATGGAAGCGCGGTCAGAGACATTATATGCAGGAATCACTTCAACTAAAACACAAGCACCACCCAAATAAAGAAAAAAAATTCAAATTTTATTGTCTTCTTTATTTCCTAAAAACACAAACGCAACAGTTAGGTTTTTTATTTTGTTCAAATATTTAACAATTCACCTGTGACCATGCTCCCACCTCTAACTTATGTTTCAGGATTTCAATTTCCAGATCTGTCTTCTGAATCTGGCGGTCCAACAATACCATTTCTAGGTCATTTTTCTTCATTTTTTTGATGAGATTC
This sequence comes from Sander lucioperca, assembly GCF_008315115.2. Taxonomy (NCBI): domain Eukaryota; kingdom Metazoa; phylum Chordata; class Actinopteri; order Perciformes; family Percidae; genus Sander; species Sander lucioperca. Next base: position 32,952,764 of record NC_050186.1, on the reverse strand, counting down.
AGTTTATATAGGTCCGTCACAGGTAACTGGGAATACATAAAATCATGACATTAAAAATCATACAGTTGAATATTTCCACAGAATGAACCTCTGGCAGTTGTTGCACATCTCACTGTGTTCATCTGTGCTGTGGAAGTTGATGGACCCTCCTCCTGTTGCCCAGCCATGTTCTGTTAAAAAGTAGAATATCCAGTCATGTCACACTCCATATACCACACAGCAGTGTTAAGAATTGTGAATGTGGAGATGACTATCAGTAACATAGTGGTGATATCTTACCTCTGTAGGCCTCTCTGGATCCCTCTCTGTGGCAGCAGACAATGTGTCTTCTTCATCTGTTTCATCCTGTGAAGATGAGCATTGTTTCGGTAGACTTTAAACTACTTGCATCATGTCTGGAGTATTTAGTTGTCTAATTACAGCTTCAAGGAGTTCTGCTGTGGCATGAGGGTCCACAAGGGAGAGAACACATAATCTGTTGGGACAAATGACAAACCCATGAAAGGGAAATCATATATCTCTAAAATATATATAGGAATAAAAGAAGACAAATATAAGGCTATTACATCTTATGAAGGCACTTGTGTCCTGTGATGTGGCTGGCTCAGAGGAGGAGCTCCCTCCTGGGATTCCTTCAACCACTGGCCTTCCTTTATTCTGGCTCAGGGCCAGCTCCTCTGCCTCTGTCAGAGGTGGTGGTGCTGGTCCTCCACCAGTTTTCCGGGCCTCTGCCTTCTTTCTGTTGGCTGAGTAGAAGTCAAATGTTAATTTAAATGGACCCTTTTAAATAACAAAACAGGATAGGTGAGAGGACATTTATGTAAGTGAAACTTCGTTGGGGATAAAGAATTTTTCAAGAATTCAAATTGCCAATGAATATTTACTCTCATATTTAAAATGTGATTAAAATGAGGTACAGCCTTGAGCCTATTACATCTAAGTCTATAAGAACTATGTTCTTCTACTTCATTTTCAGCTGCTTCCACGAGCGTTTTTCACCCGAAGGATTGCACCTAAATGAAATACATTATAGGTTCTTTACCAGTAATATTACACTTGTGATTAAATATGAGCATGGGTGTGTATTTTAGGCCTGTGTGTAGTGTGTTCTAACAAACAGAGTGTACAAAATGTAATTTCCCTACTGGGAATTAATAAAAAGTATAAATTAAAATTATTGTGTAAATTAAATATGAAATGAAAACACTATATTGGAACTTACGCGTTGACCCGAGCAGCAATTTTCTCCCACGCCGTTTCTTTCTCTTTTGCTGCAGCAGCTGTGTTTGTGTGCTTTTTGTGACAGGTTCATACTCACTGTAGGCTTGCATGAGTATTTCCAGTTCCAGAGGGGTAAAGTATGCCAACCCGAGTTTTATTGCTTGTTGCCATGGTGAATTGTAATATCATGGCTCTATTCATGCTGCCCTTTTATTGTGGTGGTGCACGCGCTTAACTCTGAGTCAACCTACTCTGAGTTGATTGAACCAACTCAAATCAGCTGTTCTGGAACCGAAAACTCAGAGTTTCCATCTCAGGGTAAATCAACTCAGAGTTCAGGGTTAGGCCGGCTTCACACTGGCTGCGTGGCGTGAGCGTGTCAGCTGCGTAGCGTGTCCGTTTTTATTTCGGCTCCCATGTTAACAGGTTAGAGCTTGCACACTGCCTGTGACACGCACGTCTCAGGTGCGTCTCGAGCCGCACTGAAAACGCATGCATGCTAGAAATAGGACCGACGCCTATTTCGCGACACGCAAGCGTGTTGGAAGCGTTTCCAGGCAAAATAGAATACGAAAAGATGTTTATATGTCATTTTGACACAAATACATTTAATAAATGACATTTTGATGTTTGAAAGTCTCTAGGTTTTGACATAAATGCAGATATAAATGTAATTAATAATAATAACAATTATCGATTTTCAAATATTGCACCTGTCAATACAGAACTAAATATTCTGTAGCCTATTTTGCTGTCAATACTTCCGACGTTGTCTTTGCTGTAATCAAATCAGTATATATTTATGTTTAACATGAAGTATACTACTGATTAAGTGCAGTTTATCAATGGGAAACATACATGTGTGCAGACAAGGCTAGCAGCAGCAGCGCTGCGTCAGACACCTTTCTGGTGTTAAAAGACTAAAATGTTAAAAATGCCACACAACCGCCATGCAACTGACACGCAACAAACGCCACACCCATGGGCGTAAATCTCATCTAACAGTTGGGGGGGGGGACAATAAACATAAAATTTCTGAAGAGCAATTTTTGAAGGGGACACAAATAATACAGCCACAATTATACTTGTAGAGGATATGTGTACACAGAGGAAAGCCTTAATACTATCATTAGTGTAGCATGGAGACTGTACCATTATCCTTCTTTTCAGTGTTTCTCTTGATTGAATGAAAAAGCTGACTAAATTGGCCAAAATATTCTTCTTTAAAACCATTTATTTAATTTTAAGTTTACAATCAAGCCACAAAGATACCTTAAAACATACTGACTTATTTTGAAAAAGTGTCCCCATATAAAAGAAATACAATGCTTTTGTACACTTGTTAAAATAGCTGATCAAAATGTAATAATGTTAGTGAGCCACTGGTAAAGCTCATCTGCTAACCCTGACGGCCACACACCTCCAAAAATATGAACTAAGCTCAACACACTTACCTGAGACTCTCCACCTGACTGTCCCTGGTCTACCTGAGACTCTACACCTGACTGTCCCTGGTCTCCCTGTTCCTCAGTTCTTTCTGTCTCCTTTGCCTGTGACATAGCACCCATTCTTATAAAGATGTTACCAAATTGTCTTGATATGAGGACTTGTTGTATTTACTTGGCGTTTTGATGTACTGAAAAAGGATCTTATGTCTGTTTTTCTCAGTAATTTTATCTGGGCAACAACAACACAAATCTTTAACGTCAGATGTCTAAATATGAGTTAGGTTCATAGGTTCACCACACGGTCATATTATAATTATATTTTATTATAAATATTAGGTTTCGTCTGGGACAGAGGATATATGTTTAACTGCAGCAAACCTACTGATCTGCCACTTAACATATTGAGCAAAACACAACTGTAGATCCAATATTTAACCTAATATCAGTTCACACACATAATGTTAGGCTTATCGCCGTGTTAACGTTAGTTGTAGTGGGTGCATTTTTATCCAACAAGCTATTAAACAAGCTAGGTCCATTATATTACACTAACATAGTGAACTTTTTTGTCATGACTAATTTATTAATTACTCTGTATCATTTCTATTTGAGAAAAGAACTTCATTCGATGTTTAATGTGAATAAAATAGCCTTGAACAGCCTACTTACTACATTTCACAACTAACGTTACTGTAGTGAATCTAACTACCAGTATGTGTGAGGGTGAAGACAGAATGGACCCAAACCGTAGGCTCAGCAGACAAACAAGTTTTATTACAGGAGAGGGAAGAGGAAGGAGTGGGGAGGCAGACGCCGGGGACAGGAGAAGGGGCTCTGGTGCTGGAAAAGGATGGTGAGGGAATGCTGAGGGAAACGGTAGGGCTAGGATGGTGAGGGAATGCAGAGGGAAGCTGTAGGGTTAGGATGGTGAGGGAATGCTGAGGGAGACTGTAGGGTTAGGATGGTGAGGGAGCTAGCGGGGATGCGCGGGGGAACCGGGACCAAGGGGGCCGAAGAGGGGGCACTGGAGTCCGGGGAAGAGGGGAGTCAAGGTGGAGGGTGGCTGGAAGCTGGAACGAAGGCAGGGCAGGGCAGGAGCAGAGCAGGATGGAGCGGAGAGCCGTGAGAGGGGAACCGAATGGTGGAGCCAGCTGACTGGAGGTACGGGAAGCGAGTGGAGAGAATGACGGAATGACTGAAGCAACGATCAAGCGAAGATGATGAGTGGATCCGGGGTTCATATACTGGCTTGATAGTAGATGGCTGGCAGGTGTGTACAGCGGGAGGGGTGATGGTGGAATGACGAACAGGTGCGTGTAATCAGAGCCAGCCGACCCCAACCATAACAGTACCCCCTCCTCAACGGACGCCTCTAGGCGGGCCGCCAGGCTTGTCCGGGTGGGCCCTGTAGAAGTCCTCCAGGAGAGTGTTGTCCAAGATCTGGCTGGCAGGAATCCAGGATCGTTCTTCCGGCCTGTAACCGGCCCAGTCCACGAGATACCGGTAACCCCGACCTCTACGTCGCACATCCAGGAGGCGGTGTACCGTATAGGCCGGATGGCCGTCGATCATCCGTGGAGGGGGGGGCGCTGCCACCGGGGCGGAGAGAGGGCTGGTGGAGACCGGCTTGACCTGGGAGACGTGAAAGACCGGGTGTACCTTGAGGTGTGGCAGGAGCTTGAGCCTGATGGTGGTGGGATTCAGGACAGCCTCTATAGGGTACGGTCCCACAAACCGGGGGGCGAGTTTCTTGGAGGTGGTCTGGAGGGGGAGATCCCGAGAGGAGAGCCACACCTTCTGGCCCGGCCGGTAGACGGGGGCTGGTGTCCGGTGACGGTCTGCCAGACGTTTATTGTGAGAGGCGGTGGGCTGAAGGGCCGCCCTGGCCTCCCGCCACACCCGTCGACAACGTCGTAGGTGGGACTGGACCGAAGGAACTGCCACCTCTTCCTCCAGGGACGGGAACAGCGGAGGTTGGTAACCCATGGCACATCCCGGTGGCAGCGCTGACGAGGGAGTTGTGTGCGTACTCGACCCAAGGGAGGTGGGAACTCCACGAGGAGGGGTTATGGTACGCCACGCACCTAAGGGCCGCCCCCAGGTCCTGGTTCGCCCGCTCGGTCTGCCCATTGGTCTGAGGGTGGTAGCCTGATGAGAGACTAACAGTGGCACCGAGAGCTTGGCAGAAGGATTTCCAGACTTGAGACGTGAACTGGGGTCCCCGGTCGGAGACGATATCTTGTGGAATGCCGTGGAGCCGAAAGACGTGGTGGACCAGTAGACGGGCAGTTTCCAAGGATGTAGGCAGCTTAGGTAGAGGGACGAAGTGGACCGACTTGGAAAATCGGTCCACGACGGTGAGTATGGTGGTGTTGCCATTGGAGTTGGGTAAACCGGTAACAAAGTCCAAGGCGATGTGGGACCAGGGCCGACCGGGGACCGGAAGTGGACGGAGCAGACCGGCGGGCGGTTGGTGGGATGCCTTGGAGCGGGCGCACACCTCACAAGCGGCCACAAAGTCCCGGCAATCCCTATCCATAACAGGTCACCAGAACCGCTGACGGAGTAGGAAGAGCGTTCTGGCCATACCTGGGTGGCAGCTGAACTTGGAGGCGTGCGCCCACTGGAGGACCCGGGAGCGAACACCAGGAGGGACGTAGAGGCGATTGGGAGGACCGGTTCCTGGTCCGGGGTCGGTGGACTGGGCACAGCGCATGGCAGTCTCCACCTCCCACACCAGGGAGGCGACAAGGCAGGTCCGAGGAAGGATGGTGTCTGGTTGGGTAGCCGGGTCGTCATGGGAATGGAGACGGGATAGGGCGTCGGGTTTAGTGTTGCAGGATCCGGGGCGGTAGGACAGGGTGAAATTAAACCGGTTAAAAAACAGGGCCCACCTAGCCTGGCGGGAATTGAGTCTCTGAGCAGTTTGGATGTATGAAAGGTTCTTATGGTCGGTCCAGACCAGGAAGGGGTGTTGGGTGCCCTCCAACCAGTGCCTCCACTCCTCGAGGGCTAGCTTCACGACCAGCAGCTCCCGGTCCCCCACGCTGTACCTCTGCTCAGTGGGGGTTAGGCGGCAGGAGAAGAAGGCGCAGGGATGGAGCTTGTGGTCAGAGGACGAACGTTGGGACAGGGTGGCTCCAACGCCTACATCCGAGGCATCCACCTCTACCACGAACTGAAGGGAGGGGTCTGGGTTGATGAGGATGGGGGCGGAGGTGAATTGGGTTTTAAGGAGGGAGAAGGCTGCAGCGGCCTCTGGAGACCAGACAAAGGGGACCGAAGGGGAGGTAAGGCGAGTGAGAGGGGCGGCTAGGGAACTGTAACCTCGAATAAAGCGACGGTAAAAATTAGCAAAGCCCAAGAAACGCTGCAGTTGTTTAACGGAAGTAGGGGTGGGCCACTCGACCACGGCTTGAATTTTGGCCGGGTCGGCGCGGAGCCGCCCACTCTCAATAATAAAACCGAGGAACTGAACAGAAGGGACATGAAATTCACATTTTTCTGCCTTGACGAACAACCTATTCTCCAGAAGCCGCTGCAGCACTAGACGGACATGTTCAATGTGTTGGACTGGGTCACGGGAGAAGATCAGGATATCGTCAAGGTAGACGAATACAAACCGATGGAGGAAGTCGCGCAGGACATCATTAACTAAGGCTTGAAAGACCGCGGGGGCGTTGGTGAGGCCAAAAGGCATCACCAAGTACTCATAGTGGCCTAATGGGGTGTTAAAGGCCGTTTTCCATTCGTCCCCCTCCCGGATCCGCACTAGATGGTAAGCATTTCTAAGGTCTAGTTTAGTGAAAATAGCGGACCGGGAGAGGGACTCGAATACCGAATCCATTAAGGGAAGCGGATATTTGTTCTTAATGGTTATGGCGTTGAGGCCCCGGTAATCGATGCATGGGCGGAGGGTCTTATCTTTCTTAGCCACAAAAAAGAAGCCAGCGCCTAAAGGGGACGAGGAGGGACGAATGATGCCGGCAGCTAGGGAGTCTTTGATGTATTGCTCCATTGCCTCTCTCTCCGGACGCGACAGATTGAAAAGGCGCCCGGACGGAAGCGGTGCGTCCGGGAGGAGGGCTATGGAGCTCCTCAGGGGAAAGGTGGGCCCGACCCAACTGCATGGGTTCGGGGGGAGGCGAGGAAGGAGGCGCCGGATGGACTACTGGACGTGACTGGGAAGACGGGGGAGCAGAGACCCGTGCTGACGGAGGGCAGGTCCGGGAAGAGGAGGAACCGCGGGGCGCTCGTTCCCTCTCTCTTTCCCGGAGGCGATTGTCCACATCTATGGCGGTCTCGATGAGCTCGTCGAGACCCTCCGGCACGTCCCTGGCGGCTAACAGGTCTTTCATACGCTCGCTCAGACCCGCCAGGAACATGCTACGGAGAGCCGGACTGTTCCAGCCCGATCTAGCGGCCAAGATGCGGAAGTCAATCGAGTACTCCGCGACACTGCGATCACCCTGCCGGAGGGACACGAGCCGGGAAGCGGACTCTGTTCCTCGAACAGGGCGGTCAAAAACCCTCCTCATCTCCTGCTCAAAAGCCGAGTAAGAGGAGAGGAGGTGTGGCTGCCCCTCACTTACCGAGGTGAACCATGCAAGTGCTTTGTCGCGGAGCAACCCGGCGACGAAACACACCTTGGCCTCGTCAGAGTGGAAGGTTACTGTCTGCCTCCGAAACACTAGGGCGCACTGCACTAGGAACCCCTTGCAGGTTCCCAGCACGCCAGAGAATTTATCCGGGGAAGAGACGGGGGACTCGAGGGGAGGGGAGGCGACAGCGGGCGGAGTAGACGTGGGAACAACCGACGGAGAAATGGAAGGAGAGGGATCGCTGGAGGAACCGGAGTGATGGGACTGGGCGGCTAGACGTCGGACCTCCTCGGTCAGGGAGCGAAGCAACTCGGACATGGATGTAATTGCCGAGGAATGCTGGCCAAGCAACGCTCCCTGGGAGGCCACGGCGAATGACAAATCTGACGGTGGGGAAGTGGGAGGACTGGAATGGGGGGGAGAGCCTGCTGGGTCCATGTTTGGCTTGATCGTTCTGTGAGGGTGAAGACAGAACAGACCCAAACGCTAGGCTCAGCAGACAAACAAGTTTTATTACAGGAGAGGGAAGAGGAAGGAGTGGGGAGGCGGACGCCGGGGACAGGAGAAGGGGCTCTGGGGCTGGAGTAGGATGGTGAGGGAATGCTGAGGGAAACGGTAGGGCTAGGATGGTGAGGGAATGCAGAGGGAAGCTGTAGGGTTAGGATGGTGAGGGAATGCTGAGGGAGACTGTAGGGCTAGGATGGTGAGGGAGCTAGCGGGGATGCGCGGGGGAACCGGGACCAAGGGGGCCGAAGATGGGGCACTGGAGTCCGGGGAAGAGGGGAGTCGAGGTGGAGGGTGGAGGGTGGCTGGAAGCTGGAACGAAGGCAGGGCAGGAGCAGAGCAGGATGGAGCGGAGAGCCGTGAGAGGGGAACCGAACGGTGGAGCCAGCTGACTGGAGGTACGGGAAGCGAGTGGAGAGAATGACGGAATGACTGAAGCAACGATCAAGCGAAGATGATGAGTGGATCCGGGGTTCATATACTGGCTTGATAGTAGATGGCTGGCAGGTGTGTACAGCGGGAGGGGTGATGGTGGAATGACGAACAGGTGCGTGTAATCAGAGCCAGCCGACCCCAACCATAACAGTATGTCTCATTCTCTCCTGTGGTCCGCTGGACTTGTTGTGTGTGGGTAAAGCAGGCAGTGGGCCAGACCACTGTGAGACAAGGGAGGGGGGACTAAAAATGTTTCTAAACTTAAAAAGCATTTTTTGGGGGTTTGTATTGTTTTACTACTTACACAGATATTTTAAGTATACATCCTTATGTTACTCCTTATGTCCTACAATACATAGTATGGTTTTTAATGATATCTCTAGGGGGGGACAACCCTTAGATGGGATTTACGCCTATGGCCACGCCACGCAGCCAGTGTGAAGCCGGCCTAAAACTCAGAGTTTGTTAAACCTCCTTCCTGAAACGGGCCCCTGCAGTAATGTTGGACACGTTTTGATTCCCATTAAAGAGCCATGGAACGACACTTTCTTTTTTCTGCCCACTTGAGGATAACCTGACTCCGCCCGATGGATTGCTTCGCATTTGCTCGGCATATCCATCCAATGGGAACTTTCCATTGGAGAACTTTTGGGAAGGGGCGAAAATACTGGTTAGCTGATTGGATAAACCATCTGTCTATCACCACCTATGTTGGTAATAGACGGGCCAAATCAACCATTCAGATCAACGATATATCAAACTCTTGCCGAAACCAGTCGGGAGAAGAGCAAAAACATCTTTTCCTCCGAGAAAAGCCTCCAATGCCGTTTTTTGCTCTTCTTTCAATGAAGGAATACTTTTAATTCGGATAAAACTTGCGTGATAGCTACGCTCATCTCATCCTCAAGCCGCCACGTTGTTTAGACTTAACAGTCGCTTCTCGTTGCGTCACACCTAAACCTGCCTCAAAACCAACGCTGATTGGTCGGTCGTTTGGCGAACGGCTCCAAATTTTCTCTGTCTCAAGATGCCAGACTGATCTGTGAGTGGAAAACTGGAGCTTGCGAGATCAGGACGGACTCATGAGGCTAACTTGAGAAATTTGTCCAGTGGGAGGACCCGCTGTCCAGAAGTACATTTCCCCACTGTAAATTCCACTTTCAAAGATTTTCTTTTATGATATCCACACTATTACTAACCTCTAACATACAAACCAGAGTCTCTTTGCTAATTTAACAATACGGTTCATGTCATGGCCAACCGTTTTAATCATTTCAACTTTGTTTCTGAGAAATCCTGTTTTTGGTTTATTGCATGATTTCCCCCAGTGTAGCCAACTAACGTTAGCTAACAGTTAGCTAACTTGGTCATACAATAACATAAGCCTATTATCTTGTTAACCCTTTGTTGTCCTCGGGTCAAATTTGACCCATTTTCAAAAAGTTTCTATTTCACAAACTTGGGTTTTCTTTCAACCAAATTTTCCATAAAATAACATGGATGGTTCCATACAACGCTCTTCAGAAGTAACATAAATGATCAGTCCACTGCTTTCATTGAATTGGGGTTATATTAAATTTTATAGCATTTGTAAATAAAAATGATAAAAGAACGTTGAAAAGAGTGACAGAAATGTCGGAAAAAGCTTCAAAAAGTAGGGAAAAAACAAAAAATCGACAGGACGACAACACAATGGGTTAAACTAACAAAGAGCTTTTATCAGTGTTATAGCCTGATTCTCACTCTCTCTCACACACTCTCTCACACACACACACACACACACACACAGCCTTTTCCCATGATACCCTGCAGGTTGCCATCAGAAAATGAGCAGGCGGTCAGAGTGGTGGGGAGCAGACAGGAAGTGCAGTGGAGAGTCGATCCAGTCACTTTTTATGTTAGATCTGAGTTCAAACAGGGAGGAGAAATGTCACAGTTTTTTTAAGCTTTTTTTTTTTAAGCTTTTTTTTGGGGCATTTGAGGCCTTTATTCAATAGGAAAGCTTAGACATGAAAGGGGAGAGAGAGGGGAGAATGACAGCAACCCGAACCCGTGGCCGCTGCAGCGAGGACTGAGCCTCTGTATATGGGCGCACCCTACCAGGTGCCTTGATCTTTAATGATGACCGTGCTTTCATCCATCACATTTCTGTCACTGAAATATTATATATACAGTGCAAGACTTTATTTACCTTCAGAATATTATATTTTATATATTTTTTAATACTTTTAAGAGCCTGCGGGTACCCTGGGTGAGGTAGTCCATACTCCAGGCCACGGTCCACCTGGCACACTGAGAGCGTCTCAGCTAGCCAGAGTGGCTGGATGGTGTTGAAGGCACTGGAGAAGTTGAAGAACATGAATCGTACGGTGCTGTGCGGCCTCTCCAGATGTGTTTCTGTGGAGCATGTATCTCTGTTTGCCTGGTATGCAAACTGCAGGGGTGAATGCGGTCATGGCAGCATGTGGCCCAATGGTTACCACTGTGGCCTCACAGCAAGAAGGTTCTGGGTTCAAATCCAGGTCGTTCCGGGCCTTTCTGTGTGTGGGTTTCCTCCAGGTGCTCCGGTTTCCCCCACCATCAAAAAACATGTACTAGATTCTCCATTCAGTGCCCTTGATCAAGGCACTGGCTCAGATCTGGAGTTGTTCCCTGGGAGCTGTAAATGGCTGCCCACTGCTCCCTTGAGGGATGGGTTAAATGCAGAGAATGAATTTTGCTACGTGTATGTGACAATAAAGTACCTTTACCTTTTTACTCACAAGGGGCTTGAGGTACTGTAAGACCAGTCTCTCAAAGTTCTTTATGGCGTCTGGCGTCAGAGCAACTGGCCTGGAGTCATAGGAAGCGCGGAGTAGGGTTGGAAAAAAACATCCTATCCCGTTTCCAGCAAAACAGAGCGAAAGCAGAAAATGCTTCTGTTCTCTGCTTCTCTTCATAGTTGTCAGATTAATCTGCCAACCCTTGTAGGGCTGGTTCAGGTTTGCCTTGGACCAGCTCTTAATTATGCTCTGGTTTACTGGCATTTCTTTAAACCAATCACAATCGTCATGGGTGGTGATAAGCGCCGGACGGAGCCGCTGCAAAAATAGTAGTGCAAGAGAAAACTCAGATTGGACAAGATAGTCTAGCTAGCTGTCTGGATTTACCCTGCAGAGATCTGAGGAGCAGTTAACCATAGTCCTCAGAAATCCACCGTAGTTTAGCATGCCAACAAAAAAGAAAGCGGAAGGAAACGGAAATCGGCATGCATATGGCGGAATCTCCTGCGGCACCAGAGCAGTCCCGGAAGTGGAACGTCAAGGATATAGACTATGCTGCTATAGGTCTAGACTGCTGGGGGACTTCTTATGACAAACTGAGCTCCTTCCTCCTCTCTCTTTCCATCTGTGTGCATTCATGTCCCAGTGATGCGTGTTACTAACTTAGCTCCGGGGAGCTTATTCCCCGGAGTCCTTATGTTTTCTCGCCTCGCAGGTTTCCTTGGATTGGGGTGGCACCTTAATCATTGTTGCAGCTGCCGCCGTGGTCCTGCTCTACGCCCTGCACTGCTACAACTTTTATTTCTAGTCATAGTTCTATTATCTTTATTGTTACTATAATTGCCACTGTTCATCATGCCAACTGCTATAATTATTATGAATCATATATCTGTATCTGTGTCTCTGTGTTCCAATTGCAGGGGCAGATGGCCACCCACCAAGAGTTAGGGTCTGTCTGAGGTTTCTGCCCGTTTAAAGGAAGTTTTTCCTTGCCACTGTCACACCAAATGCATGCTCTTGGGGGCGAATTGTTGGGTCTTTGTAAATTATAGTGTGGTCTAGACCTACTCTATCTGTAAAGTCTCCTGAGATAACTCTTGTAAATTAAATTGAACTGAAATAAATTTCAGACTGACTGACTGACATGTGATGTGCATTATGTTTAGAAAACAATTAGTTTGTAGTAATGTCTCATGATATATTGTCTCCTTAGATTGTAAAGAAGTGTTGTATTTAACTTTTGTGTTTGTTAAAGAAGGCAAAGAAAATCACAATACTCAATATAATCGAATTGCAATATTTCTAGAATCCCAATACATGCAAATCGCAATACAAATCCAATCAGCACCCATGTATCATGAAAGAAAGGAATCGGGACAAAAGCATATCGTCCCAGCCCTAGCACGGAGGTGTCCCTTCTTGGGCACAATGCAGAAGGTCTTCCAGAGCTGACCATCATCTGTCCTAAACATTAACTAAGTGCTTTGAGTTGCCTACACAGAACCATAATAACATGAACTATACTTAGCGAATATTGTAAAGAGGAGAGGATATACATTGTCGGGTTAGTACCTTGAAATACCTTGCCACTTGGCGAGCAAAACATCTCCCTGCAGCTATTTGGGAAAGACTAAATCCCGAAAAGAAAATCACACTAGCAAGTGTGTGAAAAGGTTCCCAACATTGATAGCGTTTTGTGTCTGCTTAATCCCTAATTTCAGTAAAATATTTCAGTTTATACTGATAAATTATCATTTGATATCTTGCCATCTTTTTTGTTTGATGTTATTTTGCCTCAGTCTAACTTAGTTTTTTGAAATTCCTGGGTTTCATGTTGTGCCCTTTGTTTGAGTATGTTTTTTTATTAATAAATACCATAATTCTATTTTTTTGGTAAACAGCTATTTGGTTTATATTTGTTTTTGTATTTATTGTTTAATTCATATTAATGTCCAATATGTTTGTTTGTCTATGTACACATGCCAACCACCCAGGCAAATTCCTCATAAGTGTAACTTACTTTGGTACGGAAGAGGATTAGGTCCACATGTGAAAAGAATTTAGGCCTATTGAGTTCTGAGTTTAAGGTCAGAATTCTGACTTTATTCTCAGAATTCTGAGTTGTTTTTTTGTTTTTTTAAACTAAAACATTTTTTTCAGAATTCTGAGATTAACGTCAGAATTCTAAGAAAACAAGTCTGTTCACAATCTCAATCAAGGAGAGTGCGTACAGGTGTGCCTGATTAAGTCCTCTGAGCAGGGAGGGACGGGCCACTATTAGGATGTAGGAGAATATGTCAAATAGTTCTGCAGTAAATTACATTTTTATAATATTTGGGGTGCTTCATGTTATGGCTGCCAATATGGTAACGTCAGCAGGAAGTGATCTATGAGAATCTTATGGTATTTTCTGGATCCAGAGTGTTAATGTTGCTTTTTTGTAGTTTAGCTCACATTATACTTAGCTGTGCAGGTGGTAGGTTCCAGTTAGGTGAGGCTGAGATGTTAAAAGTACCTTCAGGAGAAGGGAGAAAGAGGGAGGAGTCGCAGCTTGCTGTGAGGTTGCCAACTTTTTAATTTGACTTTACTTTGCCTCAGTTGAATTTAGTTGAATTCCTGGGTTTCATTTTGTTTAGTTTATTATAAGGATCCCCATTATTTGACGCCTAGGCGGCCAGCTAATCTTCCTGGGGTCCGTAACAACATTAAATCAGACAATATTAAAACATTTCATGACACATACAGGAAAAGAAAATAAACAACAATATCTACGTATAAAACAATAACAAGGAAACAACCCCAAAAAAAATACTAGGCTTGTTCCAGATGGGCTTTGCTTCGTCTGTTAAGTGGACGAGAGCATGTGGCGACAGTAGGGGGCGGTGACAAAAAGTTGCGGTCAAGTCGGACAATTTACAGCCGTTTCCAGCAGCTTTCAGTCTGAACAGGAAGTCACAGAAACACTCACATCCTGTTAGGTCACATTCTGATTCATTAAAATGTTATCAGACCCATATATCAGCTTGTACACAGTCTCCAGTTGTTTTTATTAAGACAGAGTAGCTGTTAAAATGCTCTACATGTGATCTGTTGTTTATAAGAGACTGTAGATGATCTGTTGCTGATGTTTATAACAGACTGTAGATGATCTGTAATCTGATCAGATTTAGTCTCTCTGACTTCTAAACATAACTCTCAGCCCCACAACATGTGTTCTGTACACAATAAGCCTTTAAATCAGACAAATAGCTATTAAAATCCCTCCAATTCAAAAATGACCATGAACTTGTTGTCTTTCTGGGGCAAAATTGAAGAACATTTGGAGCTTTTTCCCCGACGTTTTTGTCACTTTTTTTCCATGTTTTTTTTTTTTTTTTTTTTAATTCATGGTCAATAAGCCTAATATACAGTTGTGTTCAGAATAATAGTGTGTTTAAAAAAGTGAATAATGCTCAAAATATTTAGAATAGCTTTTAATTCCATAATATCAATGCATTGGGAACACTGCACATTCAATTCCAAATCAAATCATGACCAAAAATGATCAAGTTTGTGTTATACCTTTACAGAAAGTGAAGAAAAAGGAATATTAGGCTGTTCAAAAAAATTGCAGTATTTGCATTTTTCTTTACAAACTCAAACATTTACTGTATGAACTGAAAAATGTCTCAAGGGTTTGCTTTACTTTGAATCACTGCACTAATATTTAGTTGCATAACCATTATTTCTGAGAACTGCTTCACATCTGTGTTGCATGGAGTCGACCAACTTCTGGCACCTGTGAACAGGTATTTCAGCCCAGGACGATTGAAATACATTCCACAATTCCTCTGCATTACTGGGTTTTGCCTCAGAAACAGCATTTTTGATATCACCCCACAAGTTTTCTATGGGATTGAGGTCTGGGGATTGGACTGGCCACTCCATAACATCAATCTTTGCTCGCTTACTGGTGTGTTTTGGGTCATTGTCTTGTTGAAAGACCCATTTCAAAGGCATTTCCTCGTCAGCATAAGGCAACATGACCTCTTCAAGTATTTTGATGTATTGAAACTGATCCATCAGAATCAGAATCAGAATCAGAAAGGGCTTTATTGCCAAGTACGTTGCACATACGAGGAATTTGTCATGGTGTTGTTGGAGCATGTCACACATACAAATATAAGAAGGATAAAAAGAATATAAACAATATAAACATGATCCCTGGTATGCGATAAATAGGCCCAACACCACAGTATGAGAAACAGCCCCATAACATAATTTTTGCACCACCATGCTTTACTGTCTTCACAGTGTACTGTGGCTTGAATTCAGTGCATGGGGGTCGTCGGACAAACTGTCTGCGGACCCTAGACCCAAAAAGAACAATTTTGCTCTCATCAGTCCACAGAATGTTGCGCTATTTCTCCTTTGGCCAGTCAATGTGTCCTTTGGCAAATTTCAGTACATGTCTTTTTTTCAGCAATGGGACTTTGCGGGGGCTTCTAGCTGATAGCTTAGCTTCACATAGCCTTCTTCTGATCGTAACAGTACTCACAGGTAACTTTAAGTCTTCTTTGATTTTCCTGGAGCTGATCATTGGTTGAGCCTTTGCCATTTTGGCTATTCTTTGATCCATTCGAATGGTAGTTGACCGTTTTTTCCCACGTCGTTCAGGCTTTGGATGCCATTTCAAGCCATGTAAAATGATTTTGGCTGAGCAGCCCATAATTTTCTGCACGTCTTTATGTTTTCCCCTCTCCAATCAACTTTTTAATCAAAGTCCACTGTTCCTCAGAGCAATGTTTGGAACGATCCATTTTGCTGAGTATTTCAGTGTGAAATACACTATAACCAGCATCACATTTGCTTCCTTCCTTAAATATGGGCCATAACTGACACCTGTTTCTTCACAGAATCAATAACCTCACTAATTGAACACAACACTGCTGTTATTTTGAACATGCCCCTTTCAATTACAGATTCAATTACACAGAATGAGCAGCATGCATGTCATGACTGTTGGGTCTGTTGGTTTTCTATGACTCTACAACACTTACTAGTAAATTATTTGCCATGTAGAAATATCACTTCTACCAAAAAATTTGATTTACGAGGTTAGTGATGTTGGACTGCTATTATTTTGAACACAACTGTATATTACATTATACCTAAATTAAATTATTTTGACTAATAGTTGAGATCAGAGGATGTTCATTGGATCACAGACCGGTATCTGTCCAAGTTTAGTCAGGACACTGTTTTAAAACCATTTAAAAAAAATTTTTTCAAGTGCTATGAAAACAAAATTCATACAGGGAGTTGGAGGGATTGAGAAATCACACTTACTTTAAAACAGTGACTACTTTTAAATGCATATAATATTCCGGTTTTTATTCCGAAAAAGACGATATTCCAACTAAGCTGTTTACATGGCTAATTAAAGTGAATATTCCACTAATATTCCCGTTTACATGCAGCCGTGAAAAATATTTTTTTTAAGTTTACCAGCGGTGGTGGACTTGTTGGACCGTGCAAACTTCACATCCCTCTTTCATTCCTTCAACCAGCTTCTTGAAAAGGTTGGCGGAGCACTGTGTGTGCGTATCCAAAAACCTGTTGATATCCAAGTCTTTGATAATGTTTAAAAGTAGCCGTTTCTCCTTATCAGGTCTGCAGCCTTGCAAACTGTTGGCTGGTTGGTTTGTGAACCATAGCAACGCACAGAGCTGACCATAAGCTGTAAACGGGCAAGAAGCCGTAAACTGTGGTCAAAAACCCAGATTGAGACGCATATTCTGAATGCGCTGTATACACGTCCAAAGAATGCTTCTAAAACCTAAATAATACCGGAATATCCCACGTTTTAATCGGAACATGCTTTTTTTTGGAAAAAAGGCCTTATTCGGAATATCCGACTAGAATATGCCGTTTACACGACCTGTATCAAATTCGGAATATTGTCATACTCAGAATAAGAGTGAAATATTGGTGTGCAAGTAAACGTACTCACTGAAAATGCCTTCTGCTTTACCTGTTTGTATGTGCATCATACTGTTACGATTGAAACTGAATTTGAACCCAAATGCAGACAACTACGCAGAGTCGGAGAAGATTTAACAGGTTTATTTCAATGTTAAATTGTCCAGGTTTTCAAAAAAGGGAAGAACAAGTCCAGGTCTACAGGGGGGGTAACAGATCCAGGGGTTCTGAGCAGGAGTGGTACCGTACAGTCCTAGTGTCCGTGGTGAGTCCAATGTGAGGTCCAGTTGTGGCAAGCAGGATGGTGGTGGCAGGAGTGAAGCGGAGGCAGGAGTCAGGTTCCAATATTCTGTGGCACAGGAGAAATATAATCAGGACAGGCCAAAAACACAATGAGCGAAAAGCAAGCCACTTTAGTCAGCAGCGAGACTAACATGGTCGTCTTGACTATGATCTGTCGATGGGTGGCAAGTTTGACCGGGTATTTAAAGCTGAGGTGATTATGGTGAATGAGCTGCAGCTGGAACCCTGACTCCCGCACACCAGACTTCACTCCTGCGATTAAGGACAGACAGAGGGGAGGGGGAGAGCAGAGAGAGAGTTACCTAGCAGCAGTAGGAGCAGCAGCAGCAGCAGCAGGCCTAACACATACTGCCTAATTTTCTTCAAACAAGTGTCTCGAACAGAATTCTTTGCGCTTTTCGAGCTTCCTGTCCGACTTCTTAAAAAACCCTGCGAAAAGGTTTTTTCCGGTGCCCCACCACTTCCTCTGCCTTTCCACAAGGTGGTGGCGTAACAAAGTAGCATTGTGTGCATTTCAATAAAAACTCAAAGCAAGTAGACTGAAGCTTTTTGACCTTCTGATTAAATGGCTGAACAGCTGTTCTTTCAGGCCGAGCACTCTCACACAAACACTCCTTGAACATGAGTAATAATCTAAGGTTGGAGTTTAAAAGCTGTTCACACATATTACTCCTTAAATGTGTGTCCGCTTTGAGCTGATGAGAGTTGAGAAGTTCACTCACAGCGTGCTTTCATTTTTTCATTTCCACATCTAAACTCAGCGAAGCTGCAAGTGTCATGCATGTTTCATGTGTGTTTGTGGTTCTTTGATGCTGTGGGCCAGGTCTGTAATGTAAAATTCCGATTCTGTGTGTTTTATGAATGAGCTCACCACTCAACTGAGGAAACATCCAGCCAGCAGATTTGTCAAGTTTTGGGAAACATGATCCAACGGTTAATGAGATTGATCTCCTGCAACATCCGCATGATGAGACTGCAGTCGTGTTCATTTTACCAGCGTCATTTTATCAGTCCTAACAGTTGCATAGAAAGAGAACTAATTCATATTTTCCTATTAACAACGGGTAAAACGACTACATCAAAACCCATTACAAAATCAGCTTACTATCACCTCAAAAATATATCAAAATGTAAGGATCTAATGTCTAAGCAGGACCTCGAAAAAAGTATGCATGCATTGATCTTTAGTAAGATGGATTATTGCAATAGTGTTCTCACTAAAAACTCAGGCTACATTTACATTACTACGTTTTGGTTCAAAAACGAATATCTTTTGCTACGTTTACACCTCGCATTCATACTGTTCTGGCGTTTCAATTTGAAAACCCTTCTGACCCGTTTTGGTTTGGAATCTGCAGGGTTGTGTTGCCGTCACAACGACCGCAAACGGAGACCTTTGGCAACACCGACACTGACGCCAATGTTTTGCCGCCTGATTGGGTCTTATCAGTCATGACTATCAGTCTTGTTTTCTGAGACTAAGCTACTAACGTTACCATGGCAACTACCAGCAGCGGGCGGAGTCTACACGCTGCCTCCTGTTTATGCCCAGTATACGAGAATGTTGATAAGATATGCGGTTTGCGCGTGTTAGTTTAAACGGAGATTAGTTCTTCTACTGGAGCAAAAAAAATAAAACTTGTGTGCACGGAGATCACTTTTGGCTCAAAACTCCGCCTTAAAAACCAAAACGTAGCAATGTAAATGTAGCCTTAGACAACCCCAGCTCATTCCGAACGCTGCTACCAGACTTCTAACCAGCGGTCCTTCTCACTTCCCTTAAATTGCATCCCCGGCTCCTCCACTTGCCTCCCTTCTTAGCGTCTTAGGTCCGTCTCACTAAGGATAGGGTGACCAGACGTCCCCGGTTTCCGGGGAGCAGCTGGAGCTGTCCCCGGAAATGTCCCTGGTTTTCACTGTGACTGACAGACCCAAAATTGGAATGAAATAGTCGTACACCCTACAGGCACAGGCTCAAGACAGCCAGAGCAAGCCTCAGAGCTCTGAGATGTTCTAGAATGCCCATTTTACGATGCTAAAATGACTGTCTGGTAGGTTTAGCGAACGCAATTTCGTGGACTTTTTATGTTTTAAAAAAGGATCTTACCCTTAAACAGAAAGATCGACCTCCTTAGAAATCCTTTCCATAATGTTGTCAGACACTTAGAATATTAATCTGAGCCTGTCAGTGGCAAAACGAGCACTTCTATGAACGTAAGCTGGGCAATTGACGTCCTATTAACTTAACATTGTAGCTTGTTTCGCCGTTGCCGACTGCAGCGATATATATATATATATATATATCCCACTTACAAATATGAATATATATTTCTACTGGTATGCTTCCTAGTGACATTAATGCAAAAATATGAAGAAAAAACTATTCCACCTGTGTGCATGGTTATAATTCTGAAGTGCAAAATAGTTCAGGCTACAGCACAAATATGTCCATCCATAGATAAGAATAATCAAGTCTAACCTCTGAATTTCTTTTCAAAGTGCACCAGATTGATGCATTTAAACCTTAAAATAGACAAAGTTTTCTTACAGGGGAGCATGCCCATGGATCCCCCTAGGGGAGCTTGTGCCCCAGTGCAGCTCTAGGTCTAGTGACGCCCCTGGGGCAGTGTCCCCGTTTTAAGTTTTACAAAGATAAAAACATACCTTTTTGGAGGTATTTACGCTTCTGAGCTGAAAATGTCCCTGGATTTTGTCTCAGAAATCTGGTCACCTTAACTAAGGAAGCATGGGAGAGGCTGCTCTTGTGTATCCTCGCTCATAGCTTCTTGGTGATCCCTCCTTGATGCTTGCTCCTTGCTCTTCAGGGCAGGTATAAGAGCTTTGAGACGGCCTCAAAGATCCTCTATACTAAAGTGTGTGGCCTCATTTAAAAGTGTAGTGAATTCTGTGTGGATGGATGAAAATTCTTTTTTCTCCTGATGCGTCTGTCTGAAAAATGCCATTTTAGTGTCAGAATGTTCTGGAGATAGGTTGTATGTTGAAGAATGGCGCCAATACTTACTTTGGTGACCACAGGGCGAAATAATCGCTCATAATCTGTGTTCACGTTCACTTCTCCCATTGGAATCAACGCACTCAGGACCTACCGCTAGTCTCCTAAAGAGGCGTGCCTGAGTTGGGGCGTCTCGGTTCTAAACCGTCTCTGACAGCCTAAAGTAACAAAATATTTGCCCGTGCGACACAGATGTCTTCTTACTTTATAGTTTTATTTTTTAAGGTGCACAACAGTGACTAACGTTTCGATGTAAGGTTACATCTTCATCAGAGTCCGTCTCTGACAGCCTTCACGAAGGAGGGCTAGAACTTTGTCTTTTATCGTCTATTATTATCTTTTTATATGTGATCCTACAATTTCACTCTTGTTTTTACCATAAATGTGTCTCTGTATATTTTATTGGTGTTAAGCTGTAATTTGTTTTTGTATGTTTTTATTCTGTTAACAAAGCACTTAGCATTACTCTTTTGAATATATTATATAAATAAATTGCCTTGCCTTGCCTATATTTTGAAGGTTGCTGCTCGTAGTGAGGAACCCATGCAGAGTTTTCTCTGGCCCTGTAGTTCCTCCTCAGCTTTCTAGACCTTTCAGCCTCTTTTAGAAAGTAAGTAGTCTATATCGACAATGTTCATTTATCAGATAGTTCCGGTGCCGCCGGAAGTCTCTCATTTTCTGCCGGATGTCCCTCATTGCCGTTCTAAACTCCTGTGGAATTTTTAAGGACTATGGTTAACTGCTCCTCAGATCTCTGCAGGGTAAATCCAGACAGCTAGCTAGACTATCTGTCCAATCTGAGTTTTCTGTTGCACAACTAAAACTACTTTCAAACGTACACGTTCCACCAAAACAAGTTCCTTCCCGAGGCTATTTTGCAGAGGCGACGTTGTTCCGCCTGGCGCTTAGCGTCGCCCAAGACGATTTTGATTGGTTTAAAGAAATGGCAATAAACCAGAGCGGGAGATTTTCTCCCATCCCGGAATGCTGTGTGGAGTAGCCAGACCTTCCTCCGCAGCGCTGTGGAGGAAGGTCTGGCAATGCGAGACTAGAGAGTTAGAGACTAGCTGGTGAACAAAGTGGATCATTTAGCAGCTAAAGAGCTGGATATTTTCCTCAGGAGCTGGTAGAGACAAAAACAGCTAAGAAAGAGAGCAAATATTGGACTTATACAAACGTGTGATAATGTTGCTCCATAGCTGCTGGATTTTTACATAAGCAACTGTTTGCCAACACATTCTCCACATCATCTTTTCCTTGCTCCCAAATGTAAAGAAAATCTAAAATAAAAAAAACACAAAAAAAGTGCTGAGTTAGCATGATATCATGTAGCCACCTACAACTTAAGACTCTTTTGCAAGTTTCTCATTTTTTAATTGTCAGGCACGAACATTAAATTAATGAAATGAAGAATGAGTTTCAGTCATAGACTAATACACATAATACAAATCCTTTTATCAGTAGTTTTCTGTTGGTTCCTGTACATGCCGTGTTGTCAGTGTGTGAGTTTGTGTGTGTCTACTGTTTCTGTATGTGTGTGTTATTATGCAGCGTGTGTCCTTGCGTGACTCTACCACTGACCAAACGGATGATTGATTCAAGTCAGATGGCACCGGGCTGCAGAACCCTGATCAATAATTGAATCATTTTGTTAGGATCACACTTTTTTAAAGCAATTTCTGTGTGTGTGTGTGTGTGTGTGTGTGTGTGTGTGTGTGTGTGTGTGTGTGTGTAGATTTGTATGTTTTCTCATGAAAGTGTAGCTCACGTCAGAAAGGAAAGGTCACAAAAAAACCTTTGAAAAAGTTTGAGAAAAACAAGAATGAAATATTGAAGGGCCATCTTACAGCTTCTTTTTTGAATGTCTTTCCTCCAGAGTATGTGACACCTCCTTGCTTTCTGATCCTTCGTCCAACCTCCAAAAAACTAACAATGAAAGATGGTGAGAAGTCAGTGTAAAGTTCTGCTAGTGTCCCCTAAAGGCTGCAGTGTTCATTACACATAATAATAATATTAATATAATATATTTTTTTCATAATATGAAAGTGTTGGACAGAGCAAACAACATACTGATGATTTCACTATTTTCTGAGCCTTAACAGCAGTGCAAACCATGATTGAAACTCAATAATGGTATATCACTCTTGGGCTGGACTCACTGTCCTTACCCCTAATTTCCACCAGGCGCGTCTGCCCTGTGTTTCGGGCGCGTTGTGCGCCGGGAGCAGTCGTGGCCATTCAAGTCAATGTTTGATAATCCACCAGCTGCGCCATACGATTGTTCTGTAAAGTAATTGTAGAAACAATAAAATCTGCGAGTCTGGCAGCAAGATGCTTCGCTTCTGAGACGCTCCTGGTGTGGTATTGCGCGTGGCGGAGGATGGAACAAAACAACGGCGCAGCCGGAATGCAGCACAATGGAAAATCGTCTATATCTATATCAACCACGTTCCACTTCCGGGATTGCTCCAGTGCCGCCGGAAATTCCGCCGGATGTCCTTCTTTTCGGCCGGATGTCCGTTACCTTCCGCTTCCTTTGTGTTGGCGTTCTAACCTCCGGTGGATTTCTGAGGACTATGGTTAACTGCTCCTCAGATCTCTGCAGGGTAAATCCAGACAGCTAGCTAGACTATCTGTCCAATCTGAGGTTTCTGTTGCATGACTAAAACAACTTTTGAACGTACACATTTCGAACATTCCACCAAAACAAGTTCCTTGTCATGGGCGTAGCACCGCCCATGACAAGCTCTTATTCCTTCCCCGAGGAGCGAGCATCAAGGAGGGATCACTATGAGCGAGGATATAGGAGCGCAGCCTTCCCTGAAGCCGTGCAGCTGAAAGGCTTGCTAACTCCTCCCATACAGCTGACAAATTCACGTGACGATTCAGAAGTAAAGGACGTCTCATCCCTCTAAAACACATTTCCTCGTTTCCCTCTCCTTACAAGATTTCCTCATGGGACGGACTAAAGGCTTTTTTTTTTTTTTTACAGTCGCCGTTCCCGACCTGTCGCGCGACAGTGTGACGTCAAAATGACGTAGATCTCGCTGGCGCGCCAGGATGGCACACGACGACTCTGTGGTGGCAGCACATCTGGCACAGCTCAAGGAGCACAGGGAGAAGATGTGGACTGAATTCAAGGAGAGCCAGGAGAGGTGTTTTCGGCTTGCAACGTCTCCTACAGGGGGCTTTTTCAAAGTCCTTGCGGACATGATGGAGAATGTCGATCCACAGGTGCATGAGCGGCTGAAGCAGAAACTGTACCAGACGATGTCACATTTCGAATGCACATTTTAATGCACCTTATTGCTAAGGCTATACCTTTTATAGTCCTATCATTTAGCACATCTTATAAGCCTTTTTTCTTTTATATTTTCTACTTGATTGTGTATATTTTAAAGTCATTATTATATTATGTTATAGGCGTTATTGTTTATCTTTTCGTTAATAAACCTTGGTTTTACATAAGCGCTGTCTGCTCTTTTTGTGGTCAAAGACGAGTGAAATGACGTGGCTGAGAAACTGGCGTGACATAATGCTCAAAACGGCATTAAGTTATAAAAACAGATAATTATTAAGTTATTAAGCATGATGGACACTATGTAAGGGGGTTATTGCCCGACGAGGTGTCCATTGTCAGGTATTAATGGACGACGGTGAGGCATGAACTGGCCAAAGTCCATTAATACCTGACAATGGACACCTCGAAGGGCATTAACCCGCTTATACCATAGTCACTTGCAAAATAACATATTTTTAAAACATGAGTTTATATTTTAATTAGTTTTACAATCGAAATCTAAAGTTTTTACAAACAATAACTCTGTTTCCCTGGTTGCGCCTGACAGTTTGACTAATACCTGGAACAATCATTCCCATCCTATAAGGTTCTTATGCAATGTAAATGTTGTTCAACCCTCCAGGAAATAGGAAGGACCTTAGATACGACTTGCCTCCCTTAGCAATGGGAGATATTTATAGTCCTCTTAGCTACAAGCCAGAAAGCTAACGCTATGCTAGCAAGATCCAAAGTCAATAACATTGTGTACAGTTGGCAATCAGTAAAAATAACCTGACAGTATGTTGAACAACAAGACAAGCTAGCTATCCAGCCATGTCATTGTCCCCAAAACAATATAATGACTTTTACGAACAATTTGATCTGCGATGTGTAACGTTACTGTCGGCCGCAGCCTGAAGTAGCGACCTGAACAGTGAACGGGATGTGAGATAACGTTATTCGCTGTGAAACAAAGTCAGTTCAGGGGGGGAAGTATAACTTACTTCTTGCAGCTTGTGTGTTAGCGCCATCCTGTGGTGTTCAGAGGACGAGTTGGAAATAACAGATTCACATTTCCTTTTTGTTTTAATGTAGTACATTCATTTAGAACAGTAAATAGTCAGTTTCACCGAAACTCCTTTAGTAGGTGTCCTACATCACTTTTTTTATGGACACCCTGCAGCCAATCAGAATTGAGTATTCACCCAGACCATGGTATAATCATATGATAACTGCTGCCACACACTCTGGAATGTTGATGGCTGACCTGGATACAGGTGTTAATACTGTATAATGAGAGAAATCCTGGTGCACTGGAGGATACTATTCATATGATAACTGAAAAATATAGGCCACAGTATTGAAACAGAACACGTCAGTATTATAAACGAGTTGAGCCTACAGTGATTATGTAGGATCAAGAACTAAATCTCAACTGATATAATAATAATAATAATAATAATAATAATAATAATAATAATGATGATGTGTAAGAAATTAAAGACACAAGGGTACCTACATTTTATTACAACAGTATTACAGTATTACACACAACACAAGATCGGCTCAGTTCAGGCAACCTCTCCGGATGACTGTTTCCTGCCAGCAAGTCCTTGCTGTGTCTGAAAAAATGTCTTGAGGTCCTCCCTCACTGCACTTGCAGCACAGGATGCACATGTGGTAGACATTCTGGCTACAGCTCTCAGGTTAGTGTCCTCTGCAACAACTCTCCTCCATTCTCCATTCACCTGGCTGAAGTTCACCTGATGGTGACGCGGAATCTACGTAGTTCGGCGGGATGTATCTGCAAGTTGGAGTCTGCGCAGCATCTGTGTGTGTGTAAGCATGTTGTGAAGAGCAACACATGCCTTCACAACATCCACAACTTTGTCTGGGGGGAACTCCACGGGTTTCTGGAAAATCCTCCAGCGTGCAGCCAACATGCCAAAGCTGTTCTCAATGACCCTGCGGGCCCTTGAGTGGCGGTAGTTGTAGATGTTCCTTGCATCATCCAGATTGACACCTGCAATAGTTGAAAATAATTATTTTTCAATGACCATGAACTGAACCCAAATATCAATGTGTTAAATCAATGAAATGAATATTAAATGGAAACATTATGTTTCAGTTAAGTACCTGGATATGGCCGCATCAAGTTCACATTTAGTGGGAAAGCAGCATCTCCCAGGAACACATGGGGCAGGTTGGTGTTGGTCCCTGGCAAGTGTGCAGGGTGTGGCAGTTAAAGAGTGTTCTGCAAAAGACCAGCGCCAAACTCATTGCTTTGGAAAATCCCCCCATCACTCTCACGGCCAAAAGCACCAATATCCACCACGGTGAAACGATATCTTGCGTCACACTTTGTGGTTAAAGTAGTCACTTCCAGCGTTCGCTGGGGCTTTGATTGTGACATGCTTTCCATCGATGCACCCTAAACAGTTGGGAAAATTCCACATTTTTCAAAAGTCTCGAGAAATCTCTTTCCATTCAGCCCCTTTAGGAAATGGTACGAAGTCATCTCTCAACCCCCGCCAAATTGCTGCACACACTTCGGAAACTATGCGGGAGACAGTTGTCGTCCCTAGTTTGTAAGTAATAGCAACTGCATTCTGACTGGTACCGGTTGCCAGGACTCTCAGAGTGACTGCAAGTCTCTCTTGTAAACTTACTGGGTTAAGATGAGTTCTTTCATGATGAATGAAAGGCTTGATCCGACGAAGTAGGTGATCGAATCGTTGTGCAGACATTCTGAAGTATTCAAAGTGCTTCTCTTCATCTATCATCCTCATTTGTTTCACGAGGATATTGAACTCACCATATTTATGTCTGGCGTTATTTCTTTGCAAGCAGCCTCAAAAGCAGCTGTTCTTCCTCATCCATTGACTCCAATATCATCTTAGCCACTGTTAACATTGACGTCAATGCTGCTGCCAGTTCTGCCATTGTTTACCTTTTTTCTTCTTCTTCTAGTCCGAAGAAATAGCAAAGTCGATAGCCTTTCCTCAGTTGCGACACCGCTGTTCAGGAGAAGACTGCAACTAGTGTCGCGACCACCATGCGCGAGTATAAACAGTTACGGGGCTCACATGATGTCATACTGTCGCGCGAGAGGCCGGGAACGGCGAGTATACCACTCGCTTTTGACGTGAGGAAAGGGAGGCAAGTGGAGGAGCCCGGGATGCAATTTAAGGACATGGGATGCAGCCTTGGTTCAGTGGCATTGCGCAATTGGTACATCTAAACGGCGAGCTGTTAACTGTTTGCAGCCTCCATTGTGTTTCCAGTGCAGTTTACAGGCAGTGTTGTGACAAAGTCATCTTTGCATCAGCAACGTTAAATTGTATGTACAGGAGCTTTCTACTCTGAAGTTATTGTAAACATTGTGATTGGGTCTATTGTCAGTGATACAAGTCAGTATGTAAATTGTTGTACTTGATCCCATTTAAGGGTCAAGCATAGACCTTTGCATTCATATTGTTATTTAAGTTGGTCCTGGGGCTTGCACTAGTGTAAAGGGCATTCAAATCTAAAGAGTTCATCCTCTGGGGAGCAGGACTAGGGTCAGTACATTTCATTACATTCTGACCATAGTTGCAGAGATAGCCCACAGTACTAACCAGCAGACAGACCAATATCACCTTAACATTTCAATTTATCCAAACTGAGAAATGAACTGTTCAGTCTCATCGGCCTTTTACTCCGGCTTGGACCTCACTAATGGCTATTTTGCGGCTTTATCTTACGTAATATTGTGATCAATCTGAATCACAATGGCTTGCATCCTCAGAATGGGCCTCATGTCCTGGAACACTGACAACATTAACATCACATTTTAGCCACCAAGCTGGCTCTTGGATGATTCATTCAGTTCATTTAATAACAAAAAAAATCCATTTGTGTTTGTCAGTGGAGATTCTCCCACAGCTGAACAATATGACAGCAGTTTCCTTCTGGCTCCTCCGTGATGTTAGATTTCAGTAAAAGAATTCGGGCCATTTGAGGATAGAACAATGGTCGATCTATTGATTCTGTCTGGCTGTAGGACTTTTCAGCTGAATACACAGGTAAAAGCAGTTAAAGTGGTGCAGTGTGTGTATAACTATTTGAAAATAACATTGCCAAGGACAACACAGGATGCTACTTAAATACATATTTATTTTTTATTTTGCCTGAAGGAGCTCCTTAAAATGGTACTAGGAAATGTCTATATATTTTGTTGATTAAATGTGTATGAGATGAACAAATATTTTCTTTCTTTTTCTCTAACCTGCATTTTCACTCCCAACTGGTCAAATACTGACGCTTGGTCAGTGGCTCTCAGCGTCGGATAGCAACACAAAAATCCCCCTTTAGCGTCTGTATGGAACGCACCGTGCAGAGCAGCAGCTCGACCATGGCTCTGTAAGATGACGTAGTATTAAGAGCAACAACGGTAGCGACCGAAAGTCTGTGTAAGGGGGTTGCTTGGAGTGGTGGATGGGTCAAACAACACAGGACTTTCACCCAGGAGACCGGAGTTAGTGTCCCGTTCTTGTCCCGCGTTTCACTGAAACGTACATTTTGTAACCCCACCCACCATCTTTTCTTAAAGCTAAGTGTCCCGTTCTTGTGCTGCATGTCAGATAAACGTACGTCCCGACCCAGAGCGTCAAAAAAGGACACCAAGAGTGTGAAAAAGCTGCCTTTCTCCCTTTTCATTGGCCTATGTTCCCAAAATGATCAATGTTTTGGTTTTGCTTAATCTTCAATTTCAGTGTAATGTTTTAGTTCATTTGGTAAATTCTTATTTGACGTAGGCCTGTTTGGTTTATGGGTTCATAGTATTTTGCTATGGTTCTGCCTGTGATGTGGGGGGTAGATCAGGTGCTCACCAGCTTAATTAAGGAGAGTGCATGCAGGTGTGCCTGAGTAGGTCCTGAGGGGCTGGGCACTCCTACGGTGTAGAACAATAGGTAAGATAGCAGTGACTGACAGTTTTATAATATCTGGGGTGCCTATTGTTGTGGGTGAACATATACGTATAAATAGTAATGTCGGCAGTAACTGATCTATCTAGTTGTAATGGTATTTTCAGGAACAAAGCGTTAATGTTGCTTTCTCAGGTAAGCTCACCCCTAATATCCCCTGTGAAGGTGGTAGGGTCCAATTAGTTGAGGCTGAGTTAAAAGAGCTTCAGGGGAAGGGGAAGATAGAAAGGGCTTGGCAGCTTGCTGTGAGGTTGCCGGTGTGTTTGTTTTGATGTTAGTTTGCCTCAGTTTAACTTAGTTTTTGTATCTATCTGGGTTCAGTCTGTGCCCTGTCTGTGAGTATGTTTCTGGTTGCTTTGTCAATGAACGCACCAGGTTTTTACACTTCAAAAGCTTCCCATCCGATGGTTTGACAAAGAGTCCCGACCAAGTGCGTCCAAATATGATGCCAAAGGGCTAGACACGAGTCCCGAAACCGTCTAATAGTGACGCTAAGAGTCCTAGCCCAAATGTCAAAAGTGACGCCAAGACTCCTGACCAAACAAGTCTAAATATGATGCTAAAGGAGACTTTCTGTGTCAATAACAAATGCCAAAAGTACTTGACCATGTGATGGGAGTGACAATGTGTTGGATATTTTGCAATTTAGAATGAGAAGTAGTGAGTTCATCCCGATCTATTCTAGTCATTCTTTTTTTGTTTAGTTTCTCCTTACAAAAACAGTTTTTCTTTTTATTAAACCCAGCAGGCTTTTTTTTTATGCCACCCACTCTCTCTAGAGGTTTTGTTTTACTTCCCTGTAAGTGTTAGTTTCTTTTCTTCCGCTCTATTTTTTTTTTGTGTTAAAGTAAACATGAAGCCCTAAACCTTCTTTTTCTATCTATCACCAGGGACACAGTGCAGCTGAAATCCCAGAGCCTCTTTTACAGTGGTTATGAGTTAGAAGTTTAAGGGTTTGAATGTTTTTAGATGCTAATTTGAACAGAAGTTACCAAAGTGTGCATTTCTTTTTTCTTTCCTTTATAAAAATTTAATGTCATCTTATGTTTTGACATTGTGTTTACAAAGTACCAAACAGTGAAATTCATAATACAAGTCGAATAATATTAAATGTGCACCTTTTTTCTAGGACCGAGCAGAAAAATTATTTTCTCTGTTGGAGGTCACAGGTTCATAATGAGGCATGAAACTAGTTAAAATTAATTTTCCCCGGGCGTTAAGTGACAGCCACCGTGGTAATGGATTGTGATTGGTCCTGCAGATGCTCTCAGGCTGACGTGAAAGTCAAGACTGTAAGTGAGTGTTTAAAGAGACAGACACGGAGAGAGACCACCATGGCGGTGCCTGAATTGGATCACAAAAAAAGATGTCGGTACTTTAATTCAGCAGTTGCATGACATGATCATCGCATGTGTTCTGGATATATTTATACGCATATCTTGGTAATATATCACTTCAAATGTTTTTTTTCATTTCATTATATACATTCAGGACTTACCATTAACTTTAAGTGTGGTTTTCCAAAGTTAGCAGCATTTTCACTAGCAACTATTTTGTGGGAAATTACTTTTTGACAGACTATCAGTGACTGGTATACTCTGGATAGAATGTCCTGTCTCACTTCAAATCCTTTAAGCCTTCTGAGGAGACATATGCGCTGTTGGGCCTTTTTGTAAATTGTGTCAACATGCAGGGTGAAGGTGTGACAATGGTCCAAGTACCAAGGTACTTGACATGATTGATCCTGACTATTATTGCATAAGTGGTGTAGGGGTGTAGAAGATTCATTGAAAGTGGTTTGGAGCATGCTCATGTGTCACTCTAGCCTCAGCAGCTGGCCCACGAGATGCAGCGCGCACAGAGCAAAAGTCTGTTGTCCTGCTGCGCGCAATTTCAACTTCTTTTACAAGCCTTTTGTCAAAATGTTTTTCTGCAACAGACGCAATCGTTGCCGATGCTGCACCCGCCCTATGCATGCCGCGGCTTGCTGGTCTGGTGTGCGGAATTTGGTGTCTGCCGTTGCAGACGGGTCATCATTCTTCGGCCGTGTGCTCCTGTGTCGGGCGGTGGTACAGTGGCATAGTAGCCTACTCCAGCAACCAGGGATAGAATATGTTTAACAGTTACTTTTGCAGTGCTGTTAGTGCATTCCATTTGTACTCAGAACTCGGATTTTCCGAGGTCAAAGTCGGAAACACGCCCCCCCTGACCTTGGATTTCCGAGCTCCGAACTCAGACGACCTCACTGTACCCTGAGTGATTCCAACATGGCTTCCCTGTGCATCAACAGTAGTGAAAGCTTTAGTAACATACAGTTATTAGTACTTCTGTCTTATTTGTGTCTCACTACACACAGTCCTGTCCAACTTCTATTTGTGGACATGTTACGCTGTTTGTATGCACAAAAAACTATAGAGTAATACGTTGTTATCAACTGGTATTGCTAACAATGGCTAACCAGGCTAGAGCTAACCCCCACAATGAAAAATCTGACTTGTAAATGAAAGGCATTCAACTCGGGTGTGGCATCATTCCCAGCGCCGGCTTCTGAGTTCTGAGATAAATGGAACGCACACGTTTTTAGATCACATACATAAAAATCACTCACAGAAAATTAGAGTTAACAATTTGTGATTACAAAGGTCTGGTATGGACTGACCAAGTGATGTAATGACCATGATAAGGTGCTATGATAGTGTGTACACTGGTGGTAGTGCAAAAGTGAACAGTGCAGGCATTGAACAGTGCAATAGCTTAAATATTAACTATGACTATGAAATGACAAGAATGTAAACATAACCATAACCAAGAAAAGAAATAATATACTTTAAGAAGAATATATAACCGGGAATAAGTTATAAGATGTAGATGTTATGACCACAGTCCAGATTGTGTTGGAGGGCTAATATAGCCTATAACACAGTCAGGTGTACAGCAGACAAAGTGATATAATGGTAGAGAGAGACGGGCTCATGCTGAAAAGTCCATTTCTCCCCTCCCCCTTTTTGTGGTATTGAAGAGTTGGATGGCCCTGGGGACAAAGGACCTCCTCAACCTGTCTGTTGAGCATGACAGTGACAGAAGTCTGCCACTGAACATGCTCCTCTGTTTGATGAATGTGCTGTGTAGTGGGTGGCGGTCATTGTCCATGATCACCAGCATCCTACTCATGGTCCGTTCCTCTGCAGTTGTTGTGAGTGACTCCAGCTCAATGCCAACAACAGCGCCAGCTTTCCTTACCAGCCCGTTCAGTCGCCCAGCGTCTCTCTTCTTAATGCTGCCTCCCCAGCACACCACAGCATAAAACAGGACACTGGCAATGACTGACTGGTAGAACATCCAGAGGAGCTTACTGTAGACATTGAATGACCGCAGCCACCTCAGGATGTAAAGCCGATTCTGCCCTTTCCGATACAGCGCATCCGTGTTGGCTGACCAGTCCAGTTTGTTGTCCGTGTGTACCCCCAGGTACTTATATGTGCTGACCACCTCCACATTGACCCCCACCAGTCTCCATTGAAGGGGTCAATGTGGAGGAGGTCAGCACATATAAGTACCTGGGGGTACACATGGACAACAAACTGGACTGGTCAGCCAACACTGATTTAGGCTTTAGGGATCTTT
Source organism: Sander lucioperca (assembly GCF_008315115.2). NCBI lineage: Eukaryota > Metazoa > Chordata > Actinopteri > Perciformes > Percidae > Sander > Sander lucioperca. Next base: position 32,920,645 of record NC_050186.1, on the reverse strand, counting down.
GGTTTGGGAGGACATTGTTGACATCGGGACGAATATAGGATGAGTAGGCAGAGGATGACCATCGAAGTTTTTGTAGTGAAGTACGAGAGATACCTTGATTTGCCGTGGTAGTAGCAGCCCCTATCTTGAATGAACGACCCGAATAATGCTGAGGTGAAATGTTAGATTTGATGAGAACTAGCTTCAAATGATGGCTAAACCAACTTTTCGACAGGGGAAATTCCCCAGGAGTAAGAAACAAAGGTGCGAGGGAGCCAGTATGAGGCCTTAGCATAACGTAGTTCATCATGGATTTGAAAGGGCAGAAAAGTTTGTGTGGGCAATGATGATGGAAAGCACTTCCATGTTTAGAATGCTTAAGTTTTAAACAGTATGATGAGAATGAAAGGCCAGATCAGAAAATGATATCTCTATCGGGGTTGAAAGATTTGGAAGGGAGTATTAAATTTGCTGCATCTGAGAAAAGCATAAAAAGCTAACAAGAATACAGACTCCAGTAAGATATCAATGTAGGAAAATAAACTAAATTATGCAAAATGCCGAGTGTCATCGGCTGCCTGAGGTCAAGGGAAGAAGGATGAGTTTTAGAGATGCCTTTCAGAAGCAGTTTAATAGCCTGATTAGAAAAGAGGCTTGGAAATGATGGAGCGTAACACTTGATGTTAAACCGTATGCCAGCAATCAACCCACGAGTATACTGTGGTTTAAAATGACGAGTATCGGTACAATAACAAATAAATGCACAAATGCTGTTTATGAGAACAGGTTTAAGTGGTACACCAATAGATACACAAAAAAAGAGAAAGTATGCCAAGTAAAATCATAAGTTTTTAAAGTGGAAGCAGCTAGACCCTTCCTCATGTATAACTAGAGGATTCTAAATAAAACTGAAGGGGGTTTGGATTTAGTGAAGAGCTAGCTCTTGAAGAGAGGGAAGAGTTATAGGAACAGGGCTGGCTGCCGGGCAGAGGCTCCGAAAGGTCTGAAAATGAAAGCGAGACAGAGCATCAGCCACATTGTTATATGACCGGGGACGTGATGGGCAGTGATGATGAAATTTTGCATGACAGCAGACCATGTGATGCGTCTCATGAAAGGCATGATATCTTTACACGAAGAGCGCCCTCTGTTGATAATGCTGACGACTGCTTGATTGTCGCATAGAACTGTGATGCGTTTACGCTTCCAGTGACGGCCCCAGACGTGACATGCTACGGCAGTGGGGTAAATCTTGTGCAGAATCTCAAGAATCGAACTGGGAGAAAGAGGGAGGCCAGTGGCCTGCGAACCACTGGCCTTGAAAAAAAAAAAAAACCTGCGGAAGGGGCAGCGTCTGTGAAAAACTGTATTGAGTCGGAGGAATGCACCAGTTCATCATAGAAGAAGGAAATACCATTCCAATGATCGGGAAGGTGAGACCTAGAGTTGAGCCGGATACTCGGCTGAAACGGTACGGATAAAGCACTTTTGCCGAGTACGAGTATTATACGAGTAATACGAGTCAATATCTGTGCTCGGATTGAATAAAAATCCTCATGCGTTCTGATTGTGTTGCTGTGTCCCGCTATGCTGACTCACACACAGAACAGCTCTCTCTCTCTCTCTGTCTCTCCCTCAGTCACTCAGGTTCGCGGGTCTTTTCCGTTAACGTTTAGGGTTTTTTCAGCTTCAGGTTTGTTTTTTACTTTGGTTTGTAGTACTTACTTATTAACCAGTAGAGTTCTGGTAAACATGAGGTTTGTTCAGACGTGGTGCTTGGTAGAATGCGACTCGCGTTGCGTCTCTGCCTGTCGGAGATTTTTTTTCTTTTTTAAACCGTCAGCTGGCTCTAAACAGATCTGAAAAACAGCGTCAGACTATTTGATCCGTAGAACACAGTCCCCCCCCCCCTCTCTCTCTCTTTCTCTCTCTCTCTCTGTCTCTCTGTTACTCACACACACACACTCACACACACACATACCTGGTGTGGAAATAAAAAAAAAATTACACTGATCATAAAAAAATTAAAAGTTAAAAAAAGAGTTATGTTGAGTATGAAAACTCTTGTTCATTACATTTTACTTCATAATTGCAACCGCATGTGTTGTATTCATTGCTCTTATCGTGATCAAAACCATTGATCTGAAGCTCAATGCTGATGCTGTCATGTAAATAGTTTTCTAATCAGCAATAAATATAACAATTTCTGATCAACCCATATCAATTGCATGCTTAAAATAACATACCGGTTAAAGCCCCGCCCATTTCAAGACAAACCAACCAACTTCCGGGTTAAATCCCGCCCACTTCCGGGTTAGGCCCCGCCCAGTCCGAGAACAGATACAGATACAGATAATTCATATGGTTAACAGATACAGATACAGATACAGATAATGCTGTACTCGCTCATCCCTAGTGAGACCAGAAACACAGATCGGAGCGGCAGCCGTCATCGAGGGATATGAGATCATGCAGATTAGGAACGGAGGACGCCATATCCAGTAACCCGGGAAATGAATGCATGGCGAAGTTTAGATGGCCTAGAATGGAGAGTAACTGGCGTTTAATTATATTAACAGCAGATGAAAAAGAGCAGGGGAGAAGCCTCCATGCCGACGGAATCGAGGGTGATGTCGAGAAAGTCCAGCCGTGTGTCAGGACCAATAGTTTTCTCCTCTGACAGAGAAACGCTGAGGGACTGAAAACACTTTCTCAGTTTGGCCAGGGACAAGCCAGTGCTATTGTGAGGGCTGTCTATGAGAAGAAAATCATCTAGCAGATGAAGAACTGAAGGCACTCCAACCCTGTTAAGCAGGATCCAGCAAAGCACCTCGGAAACATGATTGAATATACACGGGCTTCTCCTGCAACCGAAGGTCAGACGCACCCCGAAACAGAATTTGGAATCCCACCTGACGCCGAAAAGAGGCCACTGAGAAGGATGAATGGGAACAATTTTAAATGCGTTGGCGATGTCCGCCCTGGAGAGCCAAGTGCCTATCCCTGCCAGCTTAATCATTTTGATGGTGTTGTCAACAGTAGCATAATGCAGAGAAAAGGGGGCAAGCGGAATATGACTATTAATGTTTGCAACGGGCCCCTTGTGCGGCGCGGACAAAAAGAAAATCAAGCGCTTTTTCCCTGAGTACGTCCTAGTAGCATAGCCTATCGGACTAACTCGAAATATCGAAAACGGAGATGAGTTAAATGGCCCGATGATGTAGCCTTTATTAACCTCCGACGCCAACAACCGGGAGATGGTGTCGGGGTCGGAAACTGCGGAAAGAAGATTATTTTTTTTGCCACAAACGTAACGGTTGGAGCTGTGAGCATGCCCACCCAAAATCCTTGGGAAAGCCCAGAGAGAAGGTGATCCACAAACACAGAATTAGGATGAGAAGCCAGTTCAAATGCTAGTGTACGCAGATTTAATGGAGTGGATGGATGAACTGTCAGAATGTCTTTGAACCGTGTCGAAACTGCTGCCGGGCAGCCCAGGACAGGACCAGGCGCCGGGTGCAGACTGACCGGGGATGAGCATCTCGGCAGTCACTGCAGATGTGAAGAAAAATGCAATTGGGGAAGGTACAGACATTTTCATTAAAGTTATTGCAAATACGAGGTTTGGAAGGCATAAAAACCTGACGTCCATGGGCGTCCGCGCCGCACGGGGAAATATAATGACGAGGAGGCTGGAGGTGTACAAGGAGGTACTGGGGTTTGGGCGAAACGGCATGGTGAGGCAAAGGGAGGCCATGTGACCCAAAGCTCCGCAAGTGGAGCAAGAAATGACTTGTGCACCCCCCACGAGCATGACTAGGAGCTCAGTCTCCAGAGTGGACCAGTCCAGGCGGACGTTGGACCAAGCGAGATGCAGTGCTGCTTTGCTGGAGAAGGCTTTATGGTACTGAAAGAAAAAGTTTCTCCCATACTTTAGATTGAGATCGCCGATCAGCGCTAAATAGGAGTCGAGTTCCTGTCTCCTATCCGGTTAGATGGAACAAATCACGTCGCAAAAAATACCGAAAGCCACCAGAAAATTTCCTATCGATAGCATAGCCTGTCTGCTGATTTAAATACCGCAGAGAAGCCATCCCCAGATTTGAGAGATTTGTCACACTCAGGGGAAGGCAGAATGAGGCTCATCAGATTAACATCCTTACCTTGCAGGATTTTAGCCCGATAGCTGGCTGATATGTATTAGCGGAACCGGGAATGTAAGGCCTACCTAGGGACGGAGCCGAGACAGCGGTGGCCAGGGAATAGTTGGTTTTGGCCGGGGCGGGCAGGGCTGACTGAGTAAAGCTGGGCGCCGGCAGCGACATGGAGGCTAGCGCGGTACTGACGGTTGCTGAACCAGCATCTGCATCGAACTGGCCAGAGACTGCAGAGAAGCGAGGATGAGGCTCGTGTCCAAGGAAACACCCGGAACAGCCGTAGCAGACGCACGGCTGAGAGAACCCGCACCACGTCTCTTCGGCAGGGTGCTGGGAGGGGGGATCCGCCTTCTTGGTTCTCTTCCAACCACGAGCAGCCGCAGGAATGGAAGGCAAGGGAACCGGCGAGTTACACCCGGCCTGGGCAGCCAGGTCGCGGAGCTCGGGAGAAGGTAAGCCTGGAGCCAGTGCGATGCTGCGATCCTGGAGCTGCAGAAGGATCATCTCCGTCCCATTCCAAACGAGAGCTGGGCAGTGTGGCCAGGCGAGAGCTTCTACAAATGCTGTCCAGAGAGCCTGTAGTAGCCTTCGGTGTCAAGCAGCTTCCTGGAACCAGGTCCAACACAGGATCAAAATCGGAGTCCGATATGGTAAGCACAAAGAGCCAAAAGTAACACAGAAAGGAAACGAGTGCCATATAGCCGTCCGATGACGAGTTGCATGTTTGCCTGAAAAGACAGCTGACAGCAACGGAGAGAAGACTTTTAAAGCAGGTCATGCTGTGATTGGATCATGAATTTCGCGGCCAATTCTGGTTGGTTTACTGAAAAGTGAATGCCTCTAAACAGCTGAATAGTTTTAGGAAGAGAGAGCAGTGATTGAAGTTATTAGAAATCTTCCTGAAAGAATTTGCGCTGAGCTTCATATGTAGCATTTAGCATGACATGACATCTACCTTTTTGTTTTGAGTTTGAATGCATTTATTTTAGTCATTTTGAACAAAAGCATCTGTTAAAAGAATGTAACGTAAACCTCAGACAGTTAAAGTCAGCCCAGTTTGTGTGATTACTACCGTAATATTACGATTAAACTGTTGGATCTTGGGGCACGTGTGTAGCTCAACTGGTTAAGCATGCGCCCCGTGTACAGAGGCCTCAAATGCCCAAAATAAAAATCTTTAAAACTGTTGGATGTTAAACTGTAGTTAAGGTAAAGACTATAGCCCCATAAGTAGTTGTTTTTGTTGTCAGTGTCACAGAATGGACTGCTTTTGTTTTCATTTGACATCTATGTGCTTAGCTCAGTGAAACACATACACGCACGCACACACACACACACACACACACACACACACACACACACACACACACACACACAGTTTATGTCCCATTGTTTTGCTGATATAATTGTGTTGCAGTTTCAATTTAAAACAAACAGGCAAACTGGATGAATAATTAATTTACTGTGTGTGTGTGTGTGTGTGTGTGTGTGCGCGCGCATGTGTGCGTGCGCGTGTTAATCCCTTCAGTTTTGCTGCTGATTTCCTTCGTCATGCGTGAAAGAGTAATTAATCAGATCTGAAATGAGATTCTGGAATTAAAACGTGTGTGTGTGTGTGTTTGTGTGTCTCCAGTTTAGCCCTAATGAATTCTGACAGGCAAATTATATCAGCTTCCTCCTCATCATCATTTCTCTGCTGTATCTCCTCTCTGTCTTTTCTCCAAACTGTCCTCTTTTCTCTTTCTTTCCTTCTTGTATCTTTATCTTTCTCTATTATTTGCATTTGTATGACAAACAGACTGTATGAAAGGCCTGAAACATTAATTCATCTGGTTTCATTTGCTGTCAATGTTACGTTTAAGGTTTATTGGATGGAGACAGAAGCAGGAATTTATTTATTATTGCCGTGAATCGTTTTTCATTCACCTATTTCCCACTGTTTCTATGAAATGCAGTCAAATATGTAATATGACAGGAAGGGATTATATTGTGCATATGACATGGCTGGTGTGATGGATCCCTGAAAAACATAAGCGTGTTATCAGCTATGTGACACACACACACACACACACACACAGTGTGTTTCACTATCTTTGTGGGGACCCGTCATTGACATAATGCATTCCCTAGCCCCTTAGCCTAACCTTAACCATCACAACTAAATGCCTAACCTTAACCTTTACCCTAACCATAACCTAATTCTAACCCTAATCCTAAAACCAAGTCTTAACCCTCTAACAGCCCTTTAAAGTTGTGGGGTCCAGCATTTTGGCCCCACAAAGCTGTCCAGACCCCACAAGTATACTGTATTCCCGGTTTTTGGACCCCACGAATATAGTTAAACAAGAACACACAAAAACACACACACACATATACACACACACACATTGCATTACCTCCCGTTAGATCAGTGTATTGAGCTGTGAAATGATGTTTGCTGATCATTTATGTGTCACACCAACATGCAAATAGCAGCGTCTTCATCGCAACAACTGAAAATAATACAACACAACAAAGATGAATTAAACAGTCTTCTTCCCCACCTTACTACATCTACACGTGTGGTTGATGTGTAAAACAATCTGTCATTCGTCGTAAGTTTGTCCCAGGCCCACCTGAACACACCACACAAATAAACTGAAACACAAGATTTTAGTCCCGCTGACACGGGCTGACAGGACTGCCCCGCTAACGCTGCAACACCTTTGACCGAAACTGCTCCACCAGAGAATCATGGTGCTGTTTGGGTTCCTGGTAAGTGCCGATGGGACTTGTTGGTCCTATGTACTTGACTTGGGACTTGACTCAGATTTGTTAGTCTTTGCTGGGGACTTGAATTGGTGAGGATGTTTTTTACTTGGGACTTGTTGGTCTTTACTTGGGACTTGTAGTCTTAAAGTGCCCAAATTATGAAAAAATCACTTTTTCTGGGATTTGGGGTGTTATGTTGTGTCTCTGGTGCTTCCACACACATACAAACTTTGAAAAAAATCCATCCATGCTGTTTAGAGTGAGATACGGTTTCTGAATGTGTCCTGTCTTCAGTCTCTGGGTGAGCTGTTCAGAATCGGCACGGCTTGTGACGTCACAAGCCGAAACGAGCAGGCTAACCGCAACCATTAGCTCGTAGCGTTAGCATGCTAACGCTAATGCTAACGCTAATGCTAACGCTAGCATGCTAACGCTAGCATGCTACCTCGTTCTCAGTAGCAAAGCACTGCTACAACACACACAAGTTCACCATAATCTACAAAAGAACTACTTACATGTGCGCCCTCATTTAGAAGTCTCCCAGCTAATCCTGCCTTGTAACTGACCGAAGCTGTAGAAACAGCCTTTCTTTTACTGTCTATGGAGCTAGCTAGCTGACATGATCTACATCTGAGCTACTGGGCATGTGCAGTGCAATCAAAGATAGTACAGAAGAAGAAGAAGAAAAGAGGTCTCACTCTGTAGCTAAAACAGAGACCAGGTGAAAAGAGGATCTGCAGCAGTGAGAGAGAGCGGTGCAGTACAACAAAAATATGGTGTTTTTTGAAAATTAAACCATGTAAACCTATTCTGGTACAACCTTAAAATACAATTATGAACCTGAAAATGAGCATAATATGGCTGCTTTAAAGCTATACTGCGTAGTTTCGGTCTCTCCCATGAGGAATTCTATGGAACAAACAACAAAACAAAGAAAACTGTCGGTGCATCCACATGACAAAGGCCTTCCGTGATTTCCCACCACTCCCACCTCTCCTCCACACAGTTGCTAGTAACCAAGGAGGACACGGAGGATTAAAAAAACATGATGGACTCTTCAGAAGAGGTCATTATCTTCACTCGAGTTTCTGCGCGGGAAAGTCGCCGGACGCCACAATCTTCTGAACATAGTCACACTGAGAAATCCAGAGAGAGTTGTGTGGAGCTGATTCTCTCTATCTTAATTAGCTTTGTAGCAACTCATTTAGCAATGGCTTGAATGTAACAGACGTACATTAATATAAAAAAAAGTTACGCACTAAAGCTTTAACTTGGGACTTGGCTATGGACTTGTGAGTTGGGAGCTATATAATGGCTGTGTTTCAAACCGTTCCCTGTCACGGAAACAGTGCACTGTGTTCGCCATTCTGTAGTGGTGTTCGAATTATCCATGGTTAATTTCGTCCACTATAAAATACCCACAATGCACAGCTAATTTGAGTGTATATTCGATGTATGACTCCCGTATACCACAATGCAACGCGGCTGTGTTTTTCTGGAGCAGAAGCACCCGTGAAAACTGAAAAGGCAAAATGGAGCAGGCCTTCGTTTCTAAACAGTGGAAATGTAACATGCAACATACTGTACATGTACACTCTTTTAGTCTCCCGAGTGCTTGCTTTGTTTCAGGGATTTATTAGAAGTATTTTTGTTTTGTTTCGTTAACATGATGCTAAAACTTTCAATGTAGTGTCTGAAATCTCGTTTGGTCATTCCCTATATAGTTCACTATTTAATAAAACCCCATATAGGGAATAATAAGTGAATGACTGAGGGAACGGGTTTCGAAACACAGCTAGTGAATGAAATTAAAATTTTTAATTACAAAATGGCGAACACACTACGGACCTTTTCAGTGGAATTCCATTGCTAGGCAACCGCCTGGCCCCTTGTTAACTTCCTGTCAATTGATGTCATTCCCACACACTGCAACATGAAATCAACTTGGGGCCACTTAGAATGTTTGTTTAAAACAGTGAAAAGGTCTGTATCAGGGTATCTCAAAGTCCAGACCAAGGTCCACATCAGACCAAACGACAAGTTGATCTGGACTTAGTCTCGCTTTGCCAGACCATCCACACGCTGCGGAGCAGAGGAGGGTCTGGCTAGTCCACACAGTATTCCTGGATGGGAGAAAAACATGCTCTGGTTTATTGGCATTTCTTTAAACCAATCACAATCATCATGGGCGGCGCTAAGCTCCGCACTGAGCCGCTGCAAAATAGTCGTGCAACAGAAAACTCAGATTGGACAGATAGTCTAGCTAGCTGTCTAGATTTACCCTGCAGAGATCTGAGGAGCAGTTAACCATAGTCCTCATAAATCCACCGGAGTTTAGAACGCCAACACAAAGAAAGCGGAAGGTAACGGACATACATGCATCCGGCGGAATTTCATGCGGGACCGGAGCAATCCCGGAAGTGTAACGTCACGGAAATAGACTAATCTGGACCCAACCCATACCTCGGGTTATGAGTAAAATACCTCATGAAGAGTAACCTTTTCTACTTTGAAATAAATTTAATAAAAAAAATGCAAAACGTTGGAAAAAAGTGAAGAAAACGTAAAAAAAAAGAGATCAAAACGTCCCAAGGAAATGACAAAAAAAGTCACAAAAAAGGTCCCAAAGACATAGAAAAAAGCCGCAAAAAAAGCAGAAAAATCGTCCCGTCCTTTACTGCGTGAAACTTTTTTTAAAAAGGTACCGTTGGGTCCCTGTATCCAAATCGGTCCAAAAGTTGAGCATGAAACCAAGAACTCAACTAGAATAAACGTTGCTTAAAAGTTAAAAGTGAGTGGATTAAATGTTTTGTTATTGCCAATTGTTCCGGACCTTTGAGCTGGAATAAAAAACCTTGAGTGAAACGTTTGAGAACCTCTGGTCTATGTAGTGCACTATTTCCGTGATAGAGAACCGTTTGGAACGCACCTTTTGTCTGGCTTTGTTTCCTGTTGAGTCTGATTAGTCCCTGATGTGTTTCACCTGTTAGTCAGCCCTAAAGTCACCTGTCCCTCGTTACCTCCCTCCTTTCCTTGTGTATATTAGTCTTGGTGTTCTCTTGTTCAGTGTTGGATTGTTTGTATTTGTGTCTGGCTTTTCTTTTGTTTGCCTATCAGTTTTTGGATCCAGCTTTTGTTATTAAAGCTCACTTTTTCTTTAATCAACCGGCCGGCTGGTCTCCTGCATTAGGGTCCTCCTTTTGAATTTGCTAACCTTGACAGCAGGGTCGTCCGGCAAAAAAACTTGCCAAAATGTTTTTCACAACGCAATGTCATGTTGCAAGGTACTGAATGCAGTATGAATTGCCAATCAGATATGTGCAAGCACACATTCCTGGTAGATACTGTAACATATGAACAGGATAGTTTCATTGTTTACCTTGCGATCCTCACATTTTTATATATATATATTAGTTCACAGTGGTAATGTTCCAGAGGTGATAAAATTCTGTCTCAGAGTATTATAAACTGTTGTGCAGTGTGGGTTTTGGAGTTAATACGCATTAAGCAACACACCCCACCAATACAGCCCTATGTGTTGTTTTAATGCACAAAGTGACTTCCGATATCGTGATGTCTGGCAGCACACAGGTCTAAAACATAACTACATCACTCTCCCTGCTACTTACTTAAAAAACTACATTGTGTTCATGTTCAGGAATGTTAGAGCAGAAACTCTCCCTGTCCCCACTTAGACTCTAATTAGAAATCTACTTCTTGTTGCAGTGCAATTCAAATTAAACAGAGAGCTTTTCTAAGCCATGCGACACTGAAACATGTCGCGTCAATTCACAATCCAAGAATAGAGTCTGTTTAATTTCCGTGTTGAAACTGGGCTAATTGGCTGTCTGTTAGCAAACCGAGAGCTGTCAGATCCACTCCCTGCTCATTTGAGAAAGATTAGCAAACAGCATGCACACACTGCAGCAGGGGAGGAAACAACACCAGAGCTGATGCTCTAATCCAGAATGACCTGCAGTGAGTCAGCGAAATGCTGAGGAAAATTAGATTTTTAAATGATTATAGAAAGGACAGTAGTAGAAGAGACTGAACTTCTTACCTGTCAGTTACAGTTCTCAGTGTGAAGAGCTTTAAATGGCCATACCCGAGGTTTTAAAGGCAATACTAATGCAAATGGCAAGGCCGTAGGTTTGTTTTCAGAAGTCTTTCAGTCACCAGTTCACTCCAATTGTTCCTTTAAAGCTACTGATTCAGTCTGATGTTTCCACAAGGCCTCTAAATTAAACAAACACATGCAAAGTTTTAATTCAAGTATTTTTATGCGCATTTCCAAGTATCACAATAGAAAAGCTTAATGGAAACGGCTACATTTAATAAAACTTCCTCAATTGCGCAAAAACGTTTTTAGGCCCGTTAGAGGTGTTTTTTGCCTTTGTCGAAAAAGAGTTGAAGCACTAAATGTGATATGAAAACAACTTTGCTGAATAAGATCTGACGTAGCGAACCCTTACCTCACAGGACTATTCAACTGTTTACGCTGTGGACGTCTTCCAGGATATTCCCATAAAGTGTCTTCGTCTCTGAACGGCATGAAAGAATACTGTGCTTTTCATAAATCTTTCCAAAACATTAACTACTGTAGATCATGGCATCTTATGTCAGAAGCTTTCAGATATAAGCTTCTCAGACCAGGATGTTGGCTGGTTTGTAAACTACCTTTCAGGTCGTAGGCAGTGTGTGCAGCTTAACAGTCTCTCATCCAGTTATTTAGAAGTCACCAAAGGTATACCCCAAGGGTCTGTTTTAGGACCCACTCTTTTCACAATTATTGTTAACAACGTGGGTCAGAATGTTGCTGATGCATCTGTACATATGTATGCCGATGACACAATTGTTTATTGAAGTGCAAACACTGTTGCCCTGGTTCCCACTCACACTGGTGTGAAATGTTAAATATGTCTGCATTAAAATGTCTAAAAATATGTTTAAATACATATTATACATATGTTTAAAAAAACTTTTTTTCCAGAAAAAAAGTCATTTGAAAACATTTTAAGGAGCTTTTATTTATTGAAATTCAAGACTATTATAACCTTACATACATATCGATGTTCGCTTTAAATGTTTTGTCCTTGTTAAGCCCACATCTAGACAGGAAGGAGTGCAATATAAAAGTCATCAAACTAAATCTCAAGTATGCAGTTCAAATTGAAGAATGTCTTCATACAAATGTGATTATGTGACAAACAAACTGAAGCAGAAGTTTTGGCAGAAAACAAATAATTCAGTGTGTAATTTCAAAAACAGAAGGATCTTATAAAAGGATGCTAGAAACCTTGACCCTCTACAGAACCTTCATGTAGGCAAATTTCTTAAATCAGTATATTAAAGGAAGGCAGTGAGGGGATACACAATAATATACATAAAACCAATATATAGACTTTATGTCACTATAACAAATTACACCAGCCCACATTCCTGTCAGCAGTCACGAAATAAACTTGGGTTTTGAAAGTTAATTTGAAGGTTTATTCTTGACTTTATTGGCTTTGTGAACAGAAAGTGAACAGCTGCTCTGTTCTGTTTCAGTGTTCACCGTTCATTAAAAAAAGGACTGAATAAAATCCACCAATGAAAGTGTGTCAGCGATGATGTGATATCTGGACAGAGCGTCGGATTAATTTCCTGCTTGATAAAAGAAAAATGCTAATGAGCTGCCAGACAGACAGCAGAGTCCTTCCTGTGTAACAGCCGCAGATTATTAAAGAATGTCTTCACCATAAGTCACGTCTTTTGTTTTTGAGCTGCTGTTTTCATACTTTGGCAGGGGCGGGTCTAGCCCAATGGATTGTGGGGGTCCATGGTGGCACCCCCTTTAAATATGATTGCCCCCCCTTGGTGCCCCTCCAATCCATTGGGCTAGAGTGTAGTCAATCTGACAAATTTGATTTCCATTGGGTCAGAGTACTGTCACTTTGCTGTCTGTTCTGCCAATCACTGCCTTTCCATTTAGTAAATGGATGTACAGTCCCTGACAAAAGTCTTGTCGCTTGTGTATAAACTGACCTGAAGTGCCGCTGAAATATATTTCTAATCAAGATGTTTTTACAAGAAATGGCTCATTTTAATCCCAACAGCTTTTGTAATAATGTTTCAGTGCAAAACGAAACTGTCAAAAAGTATTCTAATATTCACAGCTTGGTAAAGCCCATTGAGTCAATTTTTGCAAAGACATAAGTGTTGTCGCCTTGTCATATGAGCTTCACCTGTGACTAATAATGGATCAATTAGGTCTCAGGTGTGTATAAAAACAACCCCAGTACACTAGACCTTCACATCAACTGCAACTAGACCTCTGCAAACATGCCTAAGATTCACCCTGAGACTAAAGTTTTGATTATCAAGAGGCTGAAGACCAGATCCACTGCTGATGTGGCAGACACCTTCAATGTGTCTCAGCGTCAAGTACAGAGGATAAAAAAAACATTTGAAGACACTGGAGACGTTTTTGACAAGCCCAGGTCAGGCAGACCCCGCAAGACAACTGCTCGAGAGGAGCGTTTGTTGGCTCGAAAATCCAAGGCCAGCCCATTTTCCACTGCAGCAGAGCTCCACGAGACCTGGTCACCTGAAGTCCCTGTGTCAACCAGAACAGTTTGTCAGATTCTGTCTCGAAATGGCCTCCATGGTCGAATCAGTGCCCAGAAGCCAGCACTAAACAAAAGACAATTGAAAAACCGTGTGGCAGCCTGCTAAAAGGATGGACCCTGGAAAAGTGGAAGAAGGTGGATTTTTCAGATGAATCTTCTGTTGAATCTGTGGCGACTGTGGTGTACACAGTCGCCGCAAATATTGCAGGAGATGTACTGGAGCCCGCATGGATCCGAGATTCACCCAGAAAACAGTGAAGTTTGGTGGCGGAAAAATCATGGTCTGGGGTTACATCCAGTATGGGGGTGTGCGAGAGATCTGCAGGGTGGAAGGCAACATCAATAGTCTAAAATACCAATAAATCTTAGCTACCTCTTATATTCCCAACCATAAAAGAGGCCAAATTCTGCAGCAGGATGGTGCTTCATCGCATACTTCCATCTCCACATCAAAGTTCCTCAAGGCGAAGAAGATCAAGATTGGCCAGCCCAGTCACCAGACATGAACATCATTGAGCATATGTGGGGTAGGATGAAAGAGGAAGCATGGAAGACGAAACCAAAGAATATTGATGAACTCTGGGAGGCATGCAAGACTGCTTTCTTTGCTATTCCTGATGACTTCATCAATAAATTGTATGAATCCTTGCCAAACCGCATGGATGCAGTCCTTCAAGCTCATGGAAGTCATACAAGATATTAAATTTGAATCTCACAGCACCATTACTTAATTTGCTGACATATTTTTGTATTTGCAGTAAATTTGTTCAATTTCTGTATAGGCGACAAAACTTTTGTCTTGCCAAAATTTGACCTTTCTGTCTTGATTAAATGATAAATCTTTTTTCAGTGAAACTAATTTATTTCAGTGCATTAAACATCATTTGGGAGGGTTTTAGCTTTTCATATGAGCTATTTCTAACACCAATTGATTAATTAAAAGTCAGGTTAATAGCAGGTGTTTCTACAAAATAGATAAGCGACAAGACTTTTGTCAGGGACTGTATACTTCAAACACACATTGTATGGCTGTTCTGTTTCCTATTATCTAAAAAATGTGTACAGCAAGGTTGTCTTTGATGAAGTTTGAGTCAAGTTTATTGTAAGTGTATTTCACCCCACTTGAAAAATCCTGAAATCTCCCCTGTACTTTAGGCCTTTAAAGATGGATCTGTGAATGCTGCACATACATTTAGGGACAGTCCCTTAATGTAGATAAGGGCAGGTGACATGCTGAGTGTGAGGTGGTTTCAGCACTCAGTCAGACAGCAGGTGATAAAGGCAGGGTCCTCTGACTGACTGTGTGCTGGGAACAGGTCCAGCAGATGCTGATCGATAACTCTACTGTCAGAAGTTGAATGTATGAGCTTCCATTTGTGCCAGCTGTGCATCTATCAGGTTCTATGTCCTTATCTGTTCAGCCCGACAGTTTGTTGCTGTTTATTTGCTTTTTATCACTGTCATCCTGATGTGTATTACTCTGAATTCAGTCTGGGATCAACTGGATTTGCCAGAACATCCGTCGCCGCCGGGTCTTCCGCCGGATGTCCCTCGTTTTGCAACACTCTGTTTTTGGATCATGCAACAAGGCAAGCCTGCCTTGGTTCCTTCAGGAAATGATTGTAAAGATTTACAAAGAATATGTTTACGGCATTTACTATGTAAGTGGGATGTTTTGGGACAGATTGGCGGGGATTTGCTATGGGCAAAATACACATTGCGATACACTGGTAAGAGCGGAGACATTTTAACCATATATGCAGCTAATTTATATAGCTGACGTTACTGTATTGTGTGAACCGTTAACTTCATTTAATATTGTATGTATATGTATATTGCTTTGCAAAAAGTCTCCTTTAGCGTTTTCTCTTTTTTTTCATTTCATGTTTATTTGAATAGGGACAGATGCTTAGACTTTGACATTTGTGCAACAAATCTCCAATGTACAGCATCACAGCATTTATAGCTATTGCTAATTTCCAATGCCCGTCCCTAGAAGGGCTTTTAAACATTCATGAAAGCAAACATTAACAATTGCCACAATTAAAATACATACAAGACACCTACATCTTTTAGCGCAATGGGCAGCTCATTCCATGCCTTAGCTCCCTTAATAGAGAATGATGTCTGGCCAAAGGAGGTTTTTCTGAAGGATATTTTACAGTTCCCTGCAATTGTGTTTCTAGTGGACAATCCACTGGCCTGTGATGGCTGCACCATGCCACAGAGAGCCTGATGTGCCTGTTCATGTAAGCACTTCCAGATGAGATTGGAATTTGTAAATGCAATGTAGTTGTCAAATCTTAACATGTTTGGATCTCTCAGGACGTGACAATGATGTGATCTGATTGGCCTTTTGCCCAATAATGTCAATGCACGATTGTAGAATCTCTCTAATGGTTTAGTCACATATGGATTTGCCTGTGACCATGAGGTAGCACAATAACTGAGGTGTGGAAAAATCATTGTGTGCATAAATATTTTGGCAGCATCAAAGGTTACAGTTTGACAGTCCCTAATTAGTCTAAATAAATATAAGTTGGCTTTTACGGTTCTGTTTAATTTTTTCACCTGTGTGTCAAATTTCAGGAGAGGGTCCAGCATTACGCCAAAGTATTTGACCTCTGGAACTTGCTCTATGAGCTGATTGTTTGTAGCGTCATATTTAGACGTGCTTGTGCACTGTTTGATTTTCTCGGGACTCGTGTCTAGCCATTTGGCGTCATGTTTAGATCTGCTTGGTCAGGACTCTTGCCGTCACATTTTACGTACGCTAAGTACGTTTAACTTACTTGTAGCACAAGAACAGGACAGTTAGGTTTAGGAAAAGATTGGGGGTGGGGTTACGTTTCAGTGACACGCGGGACAAGAACAGGACATGAACCCCGGTTTCCTGGGTGAAAGTCCTGTGTCGTTTGACCCATCCACCCCCCCAACCAACCTCCATACACAGATTTTCGGTTTTTCATACTACTCGCTACCGTTCTTAAAGGTACACTGTGTAGGAATTTCTCCCATCTAGCGGTGAAATTGTATTTTGCATTCAAACGAATAGTGCTTTCTAGTGCCTCGCTTTTTCAAATGTGTGTTGCAACTACGGTAACCGTTTTGAACCAAGACGCTATGACAACATGTCTTCCAATTTTCGCTTTTTTGGCGACGAGGATTCCTTCTCCTGTGGCTCGGCATAAGAAGGATCCTCCGTTATGAACTAAAGTGCAGTGCAGGCTTTCAAATTTGCCGGGGCAGTGACAAGCGCCTCTCACTGATCTGAATGTATGTATGTACGCGCCCCCCTGAAATATGATTGCCCCCCTCTTGGTGCCCCCCCAATGCATTGGGCTAGAGTGCTGTCAACCTGACAAATTTGATTTCCATTGGAATAAAGCACTGTCACTTTGCTGCTTGTACAGCAACTGTGTACTTAAATTTTGAGGCCAGTTCAGAACATAGGAACATAGTGTAGGAACATAGTGAACTCACTTTAGAGCGCTGGTTGCTGTGTAAACTGTGTAAACTGTGTAAACTGTGTACAGCAAGGTTTTTATTTGTTGATGTTTGAGGCAAGTTTATTGCAAGTGTATTGCACTTTATTTTTATACGGTTGTGTGAAAAAAAATCTTCCCCGCCCTTGTCACATGACCAATGAATGTTTCCACGATGACTATGCAAATGTTCAGCCTTAAGAGCCCATAGAAAATGTGTATTGTATTTGGATACACAAGTTCTTGAAAATAAAAACAATGGATGTGATGTATTTTATTACATTGTATTGTTCTATCCTATCCAATATTTCCTATATTTCTAAGCAGATTTCCTTTGCTGTATTCTGAGAAAATCCCCCTCCGCTCTCTGCCACCCTACTTAAAAATCCTGGAATCGCCCCTGTGTGCAACCCATGAATGCCTTTGAGGAGAGACTGAGTCGGTGAGCTCGGTGTGATCCCCTTTTGTATGATTCCACACAGGAGCACAGCACTTGTTCCTTCATTACCATGAACACACACCGTAGTTTATTTTGATTCAATCCCACACACACCGTCCAGCTGCCGCAATTACTCATTCGAGCACCAAATGTGGATAATTTCCCAGCTAAAAATAGTGCCAAAACATGCACTTGCATTTAGTCCGGTTTGAATGACTTTTTCTAAAAAAAAAAAAAAAAAAGAAATTAAATTGAATTAAAAAAATTGTTTATCTGTTTTTGGAAAGTCAAAGTATTGGGAGATGGATTAACACAATGTTGATTTTGATCTTTTCATGAGATTTGTTGACAATTATAAAATATTGAATAACATCCTTAAATATTGAAATACATCCTAAAACAACATCAGGAAGCTGTAAACATACTAGCTACATGCAGTGTGTTTGCTTATGTCAGTGTTTTTAGTTTTTAGTAGTGTGTTTTATTTGTCTTAGTTTTAGTTTTAGTATCTGCTGTTGTCAGGCCCTTGTCATCTTTTTCCTTGAAGTAGCCTTCATCTTTTTTGTCTTTGTTGTTGTCTTTCTCTCTGTTGTCATCTGTGTTGTGCTTGTAGATTTTCTGTCTCTTCTTTGTTGTTGCTGCAGCTGCTGTTGTCCTTTTATGGATGCTGTGCAAAGCAATGATCCCAGAAACTGTCTGACTGCCGATGCGTTGTAGCTCAGTTTTGAGCTGTTTCGAGGTTTCTCGAGTATACCGACAGTGTGTGCAGCAGGGGAAATTTGGGGGATCTGGGGTCACTGCTGAGCACTTTAACCAAATGAGCTCGGCTGAGTGAGAGCTTTAGTGTGTGAACAGGCTCCATAATGAGCTGCTGGGAGCTTCAGTCCTGAAAATCACAGAGCAAACAGAGCCATCACAGAGTGGAGTTTTTCCAATATAGAGTCAAGCAGTTAATGTGGAAGAACCAGCCACTCATATCTCGGCAGTTCTCTGAATGTGAAAGACGGCTCACTGCTGCCCCCTGCTGACCAGCACACTGATGCCAGTGCCTAAATAAATGTAACTTTTTACATATAGGAACATATATGTAACTTTTTACATATAGGAACAAATACTTTCTGAAACTAACTGTAATTTTTCATCCGATGATCATAAATGGCCTGTAAAAATAAACAAGACTAACAGTGTAAAGAACACTATTTTTATAAATGTTTTAATTTAATCCTTTGCCTGGGTCTGATTTTTTCCCCCCGCACAATCATAAAATGATTTACGGCAGGTGAAACGACATTTTAAGGGTTCACAGATTTCTTTGTAACTCCGGAAAAGCCTATGCAGCCAGGTAAAAGGTAGCAGGAGATTTCTTGAAATAGGCGTGATTGAAGTTATCTGCGGTAGTTATGGCTGATACTGGGTCAGGACCATCACAGAAAAGAAGGAAATTAAACCAAGAACAACTAAAAAGCTAAAAGGGAAAGCGACAGACGACGGTCGGGCTTTCAACAGATGGAGACAATTACGGGATCGTAAATGATTCCAAACCCACCCTGAATTGTATGGTATTCATAAAATAACTTTAGATTGCACAATGTGGTCAGTAGCCAACATTTAGCGTGGTTGTTTTATTCCTTGCAGTCCGTGTTTGTGTTGGCCTACTATTTTCTATCCCCTTGTCCCCCTGTCCTTGTGTAAAGCGTCCTTGGGTTTCATGAAATGCGCTATATTAATCTAAGTTATTATTACGTTGGTTGCTACAACAATTTCTTAAAGTGCTCATATTATGCTTTTTGGCTTTTTCCCTTTCCTTAATTGTGTTGTATATCTTTTTTGTGCGCTTTATAGGTTTACAAAGTGAAAAAGTCCAAAGTCCACCCCAAAGGGACTTACCATCTCCAACAGAAAACACTGTTCACAAAGTGCTCCAAACAGCTCTATTGTAGTCCAGCCTTTACTTCAGAGACAAACGTGGTCACTTTGGAACACACGTTATAATGCTCGCCTAGCTGCTAGCATGGCACGCCCTCATACTCTGCTTCTGACTGGCTAGTAGTCCTTACCTAGCTACTGAGCATGTGCGACTCCCAACAAAGATGGAACAGAAGTGAGATGCCTCACTCTGTAGCTAAAACAGAGTTTTTTGACAGTTAAACCATGTAAACCTATTCTGATATAACCTCTAAATACAATTATGAACCTGAAAATGAGCATAATATGAGCTCTTTAATGCTTTGGCTCGTGACACCGTGACAGTGATAACGTTACCCGGTTTATCTCACGAGACATCCAAAGGAGGCTAAGTTACCATATGCAACACTTGAAATGCAACGATGCATCTGTAACCTATTCTCTCATTGTAAATGAATGATTTTCTGTCTGAGCACAACATTCATTGCGACTATATGACCTCCCGGTAATACTAACTCAGTAACATACAGTGGGTAATACAGAACCGTAAAGAAAAGACCTTTACAACAGCAAGTGTGGTAAAAACACTACCACTTTTGCACAAAGCAACCACTTTTGCACAAAGCAGCCACTAGAATCAACACAAACTGCAAGTTACAAATAGCCTCTTTAATATTTGCTGTTGTCTTTCTCTAGCCTGGTCCTACCCATAGACAGTTAAAGAAATGGACAAAGTGACGCCGTTGTTTTCTACGGAGACCAGTGAAGTATATTAAAAGCACTTTTCCGGTGATGGCTCAGCATTACTGCACAGCCTCCAACTGAGCTTGACTATGTAGATGTGACGTGAGCAACCTGTCTGAAAGTTGGATGTCTTCTGGTAGCTGTGCCAAGAGAAATCTCAATCATTCCCAATCTAGCAGAGACGGAGAGCGTAGGTATATGTAAGGAGATAACATAGGCACAGGCTAATTATTGATCACTAAAATGATAGTTAACATTAGTAATTAAACTTAAACAGCTAATGGAAGTCCAAACTGCCTGCGAGCTTCTCCTGTACTATACGGTAATTCCTCTACTATGAGACAGTAAGTCGCGTGGTTATCACACAATCGTTACCCTATTTTTACAAAAACGTCTGGTACGGAGCCATAACGTGAGGTACAAGGTAATGGAGCCTTTTATACATTGTTGTGTTTCTTTAGAAATAAACAATGGACAAATAAAGTCTTTAAACGCTTCAGATGTAAAGTTATTCGCTGTCAAAGTGGCGCCAAAATGAATGGCAGTCAATGGGATGCTAACGGCGGGTGATGGCTTGATAGCAACAAAATGGCTCCATAGGAGCTACGCTTTGTGGACGCTCGCTTACCCCCTTGGTCCTACCAGACTCTGGTACATTTGATTTGTCCAGAGAGTCTGGCCACTCTCCATTGACAAGTGTTAACTTCCTTGAAGGCGGGTACTCTGTTGAAGTTTAAAACTATTGGATCTGCCCAGAGCCACTCTGGATCTGCCATAACCAGTCGCTAACGTTTGGTCGTGACGTCGGATTAGCATCGCTAGCGTTCGCCTTAGCTAACTTCTTCACCACTAACGGAGCGAGCAGGAAAATCAAACTGTTCCCGAACCCCGTGGGGAGGAGGGCCACAACATCATGTCCACCAACAAAACTCAGCAAAGACTGTTGCTTGCTTGTTCGGGCTTTAACTTCTGGATATTCGGCAGCGTTGCCACAACGGACCGAATGGCTTCGCTCGCATCTTTCTCCGCCGCCATTACGGAACTACAACTCAAACTAGCGCACAACCTCAACGTCATCGTTCTCAGCCACTCCCTCTGTTCGCTGATTGGACCGGTAAAGATTTGGCCGGAGAAAACCCAAGAATATACCGCAAACACAGGCGACGTACTGAAGGAAAATGAAAATTGAGCGGAAGTACGTAGGAGGGCGGAGCCAGGCTAGTCTTTCGCTACTTCAAGACAAAACTTTCATATGAATGTAACCTGGAGGAAGTGGGGTAGGTTCCTTACTCGTATTAGTAAGTAAAGTCAGCATCCTTAGGAGTTCTCAAACACTCACAGTCACACAATGAAGACAAGTGGTAACTAAACCTCTCGCATTTTATTTATATTTGTGTTTTTCATGTAAATAAATTTTTGGTTCACTAATAATATGTAATAATAATTATAATAAAATATTATAATAATAATAAATGTGAAAAGGAGTAGGAAGTTTGCAAAGCTGGTTCATGCATATCCCACTAGCATGGCTGCAGGCCCTTGTCTTGTTTTAAGGATAAATGAACATGTATGCATATGCACACATTAACATAAATAGATCCATGTCACTAGCAAGGACAACAGCATCAACCTGATACGTTTCAACAATTTAATGATGAAAGAGGATTGGAATGCGAGGCATGAAGTCGCTGGTATGCGAGACGTGAAGTCGCTTGTAATCCTAAGTTGACTTGACGTTGAGGAGAGGAACGGAAAGAGGGTGGGAGGGAGGGAGGGAGGGGCGCAGAATGCCAAGTGAATGAGAGGAGAGGGTTAGGTGGGTATTTACAGAGACAGTTTAGAACCGAGACGCCCCAACTCAGAGTGCTTTCCTGTGTCTGTGTCCCATGGGCTCCGTCACCTCCACGCCTCTTTAGGAGACTAGTGGCAGGTCCTGAGTGTTTTAATTGCAATGGGAGAATTCAACGTGAACACAGATTATGGCCGATTTTTCCCCCCCATAGTCACCAAAGTAAATATCGGAGCCATTTTTCACAAGCCACATATCTCCAGAACATTCTGACACTAAAATGGCATTTTTCAGTGGGACACATCTACCCTGGAAATCCAGAGTTCTCGTGAGAGCACAATTTGAATTTGCTCAGCGAGTCACTCTGGCATTGAGTAATGATGCTCATTAACTATGCCCTTGTAGCCGAGCTGCACCAATCACATCGGTGTATCTGATATAGGCGGGGCAGAGGCGAGCTAAACAGATGACAACAGTTTAATCTACCACTTAGCTCCGCTGGTATCTAAGCGTATGGGGGTCTGGATACGTCACCCCGTGGATTGTTGTGATTGGTCGTAGTGTTATCCAATTGCGTGCAGTGAGATTTTCAAATGCATGCTTGGTGCCGCCCCTCAAGTTGGGCCATTTTCAGTACTCAATGCCAGACCCTTAATCTTTCGGATTTGGGTCTGGATTTCCAGGCTAGGGGCACATCAGGAGAAAATTAATTTTGTTCCAGACCTGTTTTCTGTTTCTGTCTCAGGACCAAACTATCGCGAGATCTGGCAACAACGAGAAGCTAACGTTTGTGAACGCCCTAACAAAACTAATCTCCTTGATGCTAAATGTGTCTTTTAGCTGTGTAAATATCTAACGTTAGCAAAAGAAAATAATATGACTTTTCACACGACGTTCATTACACTTTCAAAAGAGGCCATGCCCCTTCAGGAGACAGGAAGTGTGTACCGTTTCATACCATTGCCGCTGCTTGAAAAGTGCTATCTTTAGTATAGAGGATCTTTGGCATTCATAAGAATACCAGAAGTGCCCTGTTTGAGGAGTGGCCCTGCTCCGGAAATTATTATTATTATTATTATGCTAGGTAGCTTCAAGTCATAAAAATGGAGGCTCCCTAGGCACCGTTGGCATGGTGAATCCTAGTACAGTATTAGAGCTCCACTGGTGGTGACTTTCATTTTTCATTCACCTTAATTCAGAGGCAACATACTCAGGCTACATCAACATTGCTACGTTTTGGTTTTTAGGCGTTTGAGTTTTGAGCCAAAAGTGATCTCCGTGCACACCTCATATCTCATCAACATTCTCGTATGCTGGGCATAAACAGGAGACAGCATGTAAACCATGCCCGTTGCTGGTAGTTGCCATGGTAATGTTAGGAGCTTAGGGTGTTTTCACACCTATACTGTAGTTTGTTTGCTTTGGTCCAAATCAGTTGATAAGTTTATAAACTTGGGGATTGATTCGGTTTGGTTTCACACCTGGAAAAATCCAAGCGTGTCTGGGGGGCAGGGGCAAGAAAGTAAATACAGGTAGAAGGTCATGTGTTCTGGACTAGTTCATATTTCTTCAAGGGGGTAAGCTTCTCCTTGGAACGCGTAGCTCCTATGGCGCCATTTTGATGCTACTAAGCCATCACCTCCCGTTAGCATCCCATTTACTGCCATTCATTTTGGTGCCACTTTGACAGCGAATAACTTTACATCTGAAGCGTTTAAAGACTTTATTTGTCCATTGTTTATTTCTAAAGAAACACGACCACGGAGATGCAAGTGACGGACAGCGAGCTTGTCTGTTTCTGTGAGAGGAACACTGCAAGCTGCTACAGTTTGCTGCTCTGCTGCATCGCAGATTGCAAAGCAGACCTGACTACAGGAGACATGAGCTCAGCCTTGCCTTGAGTATATATAGTTGGTGCGGTTCGAGGTCGGATCACGTTCTCACCACAAACGAACCGCTCCAAAGTTCGAGACCACCTCATCAAGCACGCTCTCGGTACACTTGTCTGGGTATCCGAGTGTGATTTCCGCGTTAAAACCTGCCCAAACGAACCGCACCAGCGGGACAAACAAACTCTAGTACGATTCAACAAAACTGATCCAGGCAGGTGTAAAAGCGCCCCAATTTCCAGCGTTTGCGGAACGTCTGCGGATCCGCTCTGGAACGGCGCCGAGTCATTAGGTTTCCATTAAAGTCAATGTGTGTATTTCCGCTGACTACAGAACGGCTGCGTTCCGACTGCGTCCCAGCTCCGGTGATCCGCAGCCCTCCGGAGCAGATACGCAGACCTTCTATTTTTGCCAGACGCCGGAGAGCTCCGCAGCAATTTAGCACAGGGCAGATAGTGCGGGACAGGAAGTCGAGCACAGAAGCAAAATAAGACATCCGGTTAATTTTCAAAATAAAATACACCGTGCTCACGGCGGATCATATTTCCCTGCACTACACATTGAAAACACAGCACTGAGTTGTTTCCCCTCTACTCCTCTGGATGGAAACAAACTGTTGTTGGTTTTGTGGTTCTATTCTACCTGAATTCGCAATTTGGTGTTGCCAAAGGTCTCCGTTTGCGGCTGTTGAGACTGAAACACAACCCCGCAGAATCCAAACCAAAACGGGGTCAGAGTGTTTTCAAATGTCTCCGGTTTAGTTGCTCTGAAACGCCAGATCAGTGTGAATGCGAGGTGTAAACGTAGCAAAAGATATTTGTTTTTTAAATCAAACGTAGAGTTGATTGAACGAACTGATCGGCTGCTCTTGAACCTGAAAACTCTATGGTACAGTATAAACATGGCTTCTGGAAGAGGCCCGAGGCTATCACCGCCAGCCGGACAAAAAAACATCATTACCGCCATCACTGCTATCATTATCATTACCTCTAACCACAGAACATTTCTCTGCGTTTCCCCTCTCTGTGTTTTCAGCAGCAGCAGCTGTGACTCAGGTTGTTCTCTGCGTCCGAGGCGAGGTCAGCATTTTATATTTAGCTTGTCACGTCCAGTCTCATCTCACCCGAGTCCTGCAGCTTTCTCACATCATTCCCTGCCCGTTAGTCAGTTTAGTTTATTTAGTTTATTAAGATCCCCATTAGCTTATGTCTTTCTTAAACAGAAGCTACTCTTCCTGGGGTCTCCATTATTTCATAAGAATATAACAAACTGGATTACATACATCCAGGGTGCGATTTGCTGGGGAGGATGTGTGGGATTTCCCCCTTTCTGATCTATATATCCCTGCCTCTGCTTAACTATTTTTATCCCGGTGGGGAAACAATTTACAGTATACCCCCCCCGCATCTTTCACATGTGGTTGTGATACTATTGTAGGTATTGTCCCTGATAAATAAACAATAAAATAAATAGAATATTTCTTATGTTGTTGAGGTTTCTGGCTGCATGTTTTACTGTATGCTGCTGCCCTCTGGTGGTCAGAAGAGGAACTGCATCGTCTTCTTGCACACATCAATGTGTTCTTATTACATAATAATTACTAGGGGTGGGGAAAATAATATGTATCAGCATACTGCATACTGTCAATTGTTTGTTTTTTTTAACCAGTGATTGACCGGCTCCGACTGGCTGACTGACATGTGATGTGGATTCTTCTGAGAAAACAATAGAAGGCAAGGCAAGGCAGCTTTATTTGTATAGCACATTTCAGCAACAGGGCAATTCAAAGTGCTTTACATGAAAACAGATTAAAAAATTTAAAACAGATAAAATACGAGAATAAAAGTTACAGTGCAGTATAAGAAATTAAACATTGAAGAGCAGTTAAAACAGTTAAATATATCAAAGCAGATAAAATAGGAATTTCTCTTTATATGCTTATATAGAATGTCATACAGTGTCAACAATGCAACTTCAGTATAAGAAATTAACAGTTATTTAAAGAAAGGCAACATCAAAAAGATAGGTCTTCAGCCTTGATTTAAAAGAACTGAGAGTTGCGGCAGACCTGCAGTTTTCTGGGAGTTTGTTCCAGATATGTGGAGCATAAAAACTGAACGCTGCTTCCCCATGTTTAGTTCTGACTCTGGGGACAACAAGCAGACCTGTCCCAGACCACCTGAGAGGTCTGGGTGGTTCATACTGTAGTAGCAGATCAGAAATGTATTTTGGCCCTAAACCGTTTAGTGATTTATAAACCAGCAAAAGTATTTTGAAATCAATTATTTGAGGCACTGGAAGCCAGTGTAGAGACTTCAGAACTGGAGTGATGTGATCCACTTTCTTGGTCTTAGTGAGGACTCGAGCAGCAGCGTTCTGAATCAGCTGCAGCTGTCTGATTGATTTTTTAGGGAGACCTGTAAAGACTCCGTTACAGTAGTCAAGTCTACTGAAGATAAAAGCATGGACAAGTTTTTCCAAATCCTGCTGAGACATAAGTCCTTTAACCCTTGATATATTTTAATATATTAATATATTTGGTAATAGGCTGACTTTGTAATTGTCTTAATGTGGCTGTTAAAATTCAGGTCTGAGTCCATGACTACACCAAGATTTCTGGCTTTGTCTGTTGATGTTAACATTATCGTTTGAAGCTGAGTGCTGACTTTCAATCGTTCCTCTTACTCTTTTGCTCCAAAAACAATCACCTCAGTTTTTTTTAGAAATGTCTCATGATATATTGTCTCTAGAAGTGTATAATTCAACTTTTGTTTTTTAAATGAAATAAATCCTGTGCGTGCGTGCGTGCGTGCGTGCGTGCGTGCGTGCGTGCGTGCGTGCGTGTGAGTCCGTGCGTGCGTCGCTGGCTGGTAGGACATGACAGGTTTGTGTCGTTGCCAAGGGGATCTTTTGGTGTGTGGGCAGTTTCCATCAGGAACAGACTGTCACATCCCTCCAGCACACGCTGTTCCTCCAAATACACACACACACACACACACACACACACACCTGCTGGATTCAAACGGTGATTCAAAAACAGCTACAGATGATGGAACTAAACGGGAACCGACAGGTCTGTTAATGGACAAACTGAGTATGTGAACTGCAATGTTGAGGTACTTGTACTTTACTTGAGTCTTTTCTTTTCATGTCGCTTTCTACTTTTACTCCGCTACATTTCAGAGAGAAATATTGTACTTTTTACTCCACTACATTAATTTCCACACAAAACACATGTAGTTTATTAAAAAATACAATGTTTTCTTAAAACTGTAACTAGCCAACAATATGTAGGCCGACAAGTCCAGCTGAAATGATTAGACCATTAAACACACAACTGTTTCCAGTTTCTAAAATGGGAGGATTTTTCTGCATTGAGTACTTTTACATTTAATACTTTAAGTACATTTTTTCTGATGATACTTACATACTTTTACTAAAATTTTCAATGCAGGACTTTCACTTGTAACAGAGTATATTTACAATGTGGTATTAGTACTTTTACGTAAAGGATCTGAATTCTTCTTCCAAATAAATGTATTAAAAACAATCACCAAGACAGACAGTCTGACTGTGTCAAACTTCCATTTTCTCATTAAATTACCAAATTATGAAGAAAAAGCAAAAACATTTACATTTTCCTTGCATCTCATTAGTCATCTCAGAAATAAACTGTTAAAGTGCTCATATTATGCTTTTGGGCTTTTTCCCTTTCCTTTATTGTGTTATATATCTTTTTTTGTGCATGTTATAGGTTTACAAAGTGAAAAAGCCCAAAGTCCCCCCCAAAGAGACTTACCATCTCCAACAGAAAACACTGTTCACAAACTGCTCCAAACAGCTCTATTGTCGTCCAGCCTTTACTTCAGAGACAAACGTGGTCACTTTGGAACACACGTTATAATGCTCGCCTAGCTGCTAGCATGGCACGCCCTCATGCTCTGCTTCTGACTGGCTAGTAGTCCTTACCTAGGTACTGTCAGGGCACGCCCTCATACTCTGCTTCTGACTGGCTAGTAGTCCTTACCTAGGTACTGTCAGGGCACGCCCTCATACTCTGCTTCTGACTGGCTAGTAGTCCTTACCTAGGTACTGTCAGGGCACGCCCTCATACTCTGCTTCTGACTGGCTAGTAGTCCTTACCTAGGTACTGTCAGGGCACGCCCTCATACTCTGCTTCTGACTGGCTAGTAGTCCTTACCTAGGTACTGTCAGGGCACGCCCTCATACTCTGCTTCTGACTGGCTAGTAGTCCTTACCTAGGTACTGAGCATGTGTGACTCCCAACAAAGATGGAACAGAAGTGAGATGTCTCACTCTGTAGCTAAAACAGAGAGCTCAACACACAGGGTGAAAAGAGGAGCTGCAGCAATGTGTGGTACAACAAATATATGGTTTTTGAAAATGAATCCATATAAACCTATTCTGATATAACCTCTAAATACAATTATGAACCTGAAAATGAGCATAATACGAGCACATTAAGACAGACCTGAATGCATAAGAAAAGAAATGGTTACTTGTCTTTTTTTTATCGTAAACTATTACACAGAATCTTTCTTTGTCTGATGTTTTGCATTAAAGCAACAATGTATCAAATGACAATGTAAAAGGAGCTGCTGAACCTATAATTATCACCTGAAATTGCAGCTGCCCTCAACTTTACAGAGGTTTATGTTCGGTTTCATTTCACTCTTTTAGCTGCAGGGCCCACAACTTTACTATTCTGGTTCACTAACAGTGCTCTCATAGTGTCGTTTTCTGTGAACAAGCTCTAAAAACTCTTTACCAACTGTGTGGAGCATTTACCAGCAAAAGAGACCGATATACCCCTGGGTGGAGAGCAACAACAGATATAAAACAGAGTTCATATATATGACTAGAGCCCAATTCGTACACGATCAGTATTACTTGGTGACCTCTAGTCATTTGTAATAATTACAGAGTTTGTCTGTTTGTCTGTCTATATTAATCCCATGAAAATCAGCCATGACTGTCATTTGAAAAGTAAAAAATTCCCCTGCAAATGACCTACCACAGGGGTCTTCAATGGTTTTTATGCCAAGGCCCCCTAACCTAAAAGAGAGATGAGCAGGGACCCCCTACTACATATATTGTATAAAAATGAGTTGTATAATAAACTGGGCCTACAATGACATATTGTGTGGCCTAATCAATGTGTCGGATTCATTTTATTATTTTCAGACATATTAAAATTTTTGGGGGGTAAAAAAACGTTAAAAAAAAAGTATAAAACAATAATTTGGTGGCCCCCCTGCAGTGACACTGAGGACCCCCTAGGTGTCGGGGACCCCCTGTTGAAGATCACTGACCTACCATATTTCTGAACACCGAGTTCCTGTGATAATGTTAGTCACGTGCAAATAAAGTGTCTGTGATTTGGCAGGGTTGTCATTTTTTCAAGGTCTTGTTTCCTGTGTGTTTTTTATCCCTCTTTTGCGAATACGGATATGTGATTTCGGGGGGGCTGCGGACGCCGCCTGTCATGGCCAACCTAGTCTGGACAGTTGCCCGACCTGGGAGACCTCTGTCCCTGAGTCGGCGCTCTTCACACGGCTTCATCCGAGAGCTGACTGTGATGCTGTGTGGGTGCTGCCTTGGCAGAATAGGGGATGCACCTCTAGTAGTCTTGCCAGAGATGTTCACAAGTCATTGTTTGGAAGTCCAAGTCGAGTCTCAAGTCTTTGAGCTCGAGTCCAAGTCAAGTCTCAAGTCTCTGGTCATCTGATCTGTCCCTAACACTGTATTGTTAAATCTTATGAATTCAAACTGAAATATATATGTCACATCATATGGATACAACTATAAAGATACAATGTGCCTGTTCCCAGGCAATCCCAGCATTAGCACAACACTTTGCAATGGTTAACTTGTTACCTGTGGTGATATATGCTAAATGTAACGTCTCTTTCACTCAAAAAAATGTCTAATGTCGAAGTGGAAATCAAGAGAATAGTGGCAGCACCACACCAGTTACAGAACAACATGCATCTCAGTGTCAGTCCAAATTATGCACAATAAGCAGTTTGGACTCACTGATGTAATGCCATTTATTTTTTAAGTGTTAGTACGCTCAGTGAAACTGAGTCCAGCGCGAGGGAGACCCGACTCAGAGGAGGAGAGGTTAGTGAGGCCAGCGTCTCCACGGCAGGTGACAGTGCGCACGGATTCACTGCGCCACGCATGGATGAAATAATGCAATAGTAAATAGGACTACAGCAACAGAAATATGTGCAGGATTAAGACAGTCAAGACAGCCCAGTGTTTGGTGGACCGGGTACACCTTTTTCACTTAATAGCCTACAAATCATCCACAGGATCAATTATGCATCACATGAGTTTGCCCACCCGACACAGTGTTTGTTCCGCTCTATGGTGTTTTTTGCGCCCAACGGCTCCTTCCAGGCAGCGCTGCGACCGCTGCCTCTAAGGTACCTAACCTTAACCCTAATCCTAACCATAACCATAACCATTGCTTAATTGACTTCAAGGCAGCGTTGCGACCATTGACTTCAAGGCACCTAACCTTAACGCTAACCCTGACCCTAACCATAACCATAACCAGTGCCTAATCCTAGTTGGGGGCAAAAAACACCGATAAACGTTTGTTCCTGGGGAGATGGATCCGTGCGTCCCGCCTCCTGTGCGCCATGGATGTCTGAGCCTCAGCAACTACTAACTATAAAGATACAATGTGCCTGTACACAGCATTAGCACAACACTTTGCGATGGTTAGCTTGTTACCTGTGACGATATATGCTAAATGTAACGTCTCTTTTACATTAGCGTGTGAGTGACTGATCTATTTGGGTGCGTTTTGAGATGCCTGATGAAGTTCGACGTTGTTGATCCGGTATCATTTATCTTGGTGCCACACACCTTGTATGTAGCTGTTCGCTTACTGCCACTGTTTACCAAATTATTGAAAGCTAAACCAATGATAACAGGCACAACTCCGGGAGGACTTGGTGTCGCCATGTCAATGTATTTTTTAGGCATAGCGCATGCGTTACGTTGCACATTATGGCAAAGGGCAGGGGACATGAGGCTCGTCATACGTTTCCCCAACGTATATGCACCAATAAAAGAAAATAGAAATACATGAATACATTTAGATTTAAAAAGCAATAATTGCATGAAAACAGGTTGTTGACAAGTCTCGAAGCTCGAGTCCGAGTCAAGTCTGAAGTCTTTTGGGTCGAGTCGCAAGTCAAGTCTGAAGTCTTTTGGGTCGTCCGAGTCAAGTCTGAAGTCAACTGTTTGTGCGACTTAAGTGCGACTCGAGTCCGAGTCTCAGACTCGAGTCCCCATCTCTGAGTCTCGCATTGTCAGACCTTCCACCACAGTGCTGCAGAGGAGGGTCTGACTTGTCCACACAACACAGTATTCCGGGATAGGAGAAAAACATGCTCTGGTTTATTGGCATTTCTTAAAACCAATCACAATTGTCACAAGCGCTGGACGGAGCCACGGCGCCTCTGTAACATAGTCTCGGGAAGGAACTTCTTTTGGTGGAACATGTGACCGTTCAAAGGTTGGTTTAGTCATGCAACAGAAAACTCCGATTGGACAGATAGTCTAGCTAGCTGTCTGGATTTACCCTGCAGAGATCTGAGGAGCAGTTAACCATAGTCCTCAGAATGCCAACACAAAGAAAGCGGAAGGTGATGGACATCTGGCCGAAATGAAGGACATCTGGCGGAATTTCCGGCGGTACCGGAGAAATCCCAGAAGTGGAACGTTGTGGCTATAGACTAGCGATACAGACAGAGAACAATAAAGGAGAGGGTTTGGAGGAAAGTGAGTGAAGTAGTGATGGTCAAATGAAGCTTCGTGAACCATTTTCTTTATTTTTTGAGCTCACTAGATGGCGCTC
The DNA here is from genome assembly GCF_008315115.2 of Sander lucioperca. Taxonomy (NCBI): domain Eukaryota; kingdom Metazoa; phylum Chordata; class Actinopteri; order Perciformes; family Percidae; genus Sander; species Sander lucioperca. Next base: position 32,888,999 of record NC_050186.1, on the reverse strand, counting down.
TCTGTTCAAAGAAAAAGGTTAAAGGAATGGCAATTCAGTGTGTTTTCAACCCTTTGAAGAGAGAGCCCCATCTAGTGGGCTCAGAAAAAAGAGAAAATTGTTCATTTAGCTTCATTTGGCCATCACTAGAGTGAAGCCATCGGACTACATGGCAAGTTGTGGGGAATAAAGTCTTTGTTACTTTATTCCCGCTATTGGTTGTACTTATACAAACCAACGTTATTCGCGAGTTGCTAAATACTCCAAAAAACACTTGATATTTCAATTTTTCAATTCGCTAAAGTGACACGAGACAAGATTGGCTTCACGTTTTTGAATCCGCTTCCCTACCTGATTCAACATGCTCCTGTCCCATAACTACTTTTATGACAAGTCCGGTGTGTGCTACGACATCAGATGATCAATCAATCCATTTTAATTTTCACAAAACAAACTCACGAGGTACCATTCCAGTGAAATGTTATCCCTTTACCATCTTCAACTTGTGCACGATTCATCATAAAGCAGAATGTGGCCATCAGATCAGCACACAAAGAAGAGTCAACCAGTTACACGGCACCCAGTTGATGTGACACTACTTGACGTGTTACCCTTACATCTTTAAAATGTCATCTACAAATTAGATGACAGCTCATTTCTGACATTGTCCAGTTTCAAAGGGGTTTTAGATTTGAATGTTTCCACTTCATCTTTCCAAGCATGAAAATCCACAAAACTGAAGATACAACTTTTTCAGATCTATATTGATATTTTATTTTAAGACATCGATTAGATGGTATGGAGTAACAACAATATATAAGGTTTTTCCATCATACGCTATTATAACCCATCGGAAAAAAACTATTATACAAAAACAAACAATGTCAGAAGGCAGGATCACAGAAGGTAAAACATTCCTCACCCATTATACATATTCAGTGTTTTCTAACAACAACAAAAAAGGATGTTTGATTTTTGCTTGACTTGCTATTCGTGACAAAGGTTTTGCATATTTGTTTGACTTTTGTAGTAGATTTTTCATAGTGAATAAAGTGTGTTTTTTTCTCCTTTCAATTCCAAATATCTATTTTTATGTAAATGTGTATGAAAAGATGTCAATATTACAAATGCACGACTCTGCAAAACACCGGACAGCTGCTCTTCACCTGCAAGCTGATTGGTGGAGTCGTCGCTGCAAACTTCTCCGGCTTGATCGGCAGGTTTCAGGCGGAGTCAAGCTTTCTGAGGCTCTGCTGAGCTTTCTGAGCTCGTCTGATTCTCTCCTCGAAGAAACTCTGCTGGTGCTGATTCCGCTGATCTAACCTGACTAACCACTGCTCCCTCAGCCTGGACACAGAGAGAGAGAGAGAGAGAGAGAGAGAGAGAGGGAGAGGGTTCAAAGGGGGAGAAAGGAATAAGCAGGTGTTCAGACTGGGGTCAGCATAGACTTGGCGGGCATAGACCTATTTCACGGCAAACATGTTGACATGTCATAGTAGGAAAAGCATGGGTGTGTTCAAAACCATTAATGATGGCTGCGTTCCACTTAGGAGAGGCCCTGGTATTGTGCATGCTGACTCAATGAAATAGCTTACTGGGACACTTGATGGAATTGAGCCATCGTTAAGGTTATCAATTTCAGATGTGCTTTTCCTACTATGACAAGTCAAAATGTCTGCTGTGAAAAAGGTCCATTACTGGGAACGCCCACTAAAAACGTTATTTCCATTTATGCCGTGGGGGAAAACAAACTATTCGAATGAATGGGCGTACCCTTTGTTAGCGGTTCTCTACTCTCTTTTTTTTTGGCTTGGTACAATGCTGAAAAGATGCTGTGTGGCGTTCTGCGTTCATCAATTTTATTTATAGTGTCAAATCACAACAGGAATTAGCTCAGGACACTTTACAGAGTAGGTCTAGACCACACTGTATGATTTACAAAGACCCAACAATTTCCCACAAGCAAGCATTTGGTGGAAAAACCTCTTTTAAACAGGCAGAAATCTCAGACAGACCCTGACTCTTGGTGGGCGGGCATCTGCCACTGCCGGTTGGGACACAGAGACACTGATACAGATACACAGAAATATGATTCATAATTATAGCAGTTGGCATGATGCGCTGTAGCACTTATAGTAACAATAAAGATAATTGATCTATGACTAGAAATAGAACTAGAGTGAATGTTGCATTACAAGTTCACAGCTTTTATTGTATTTGTGTAAATATCAATCTACACATTTGTGAATATTTCTTCTGTGACTTCACATTTAGAACACAGGCATCATTTTCTGAGTGAAAAGTTTAACGTACATTCTCACATGAAGTCTACAATCACTCACATTTTGCACCATATTTACCTTCATAGATAAAAACTGACACTGAAAAAAGAGTGAATGATGAAATGAAGAAAAAAATCGGACAGCCAGATCAGTCCTTCGCAGACTCTGGTTGCCAAATGACAAGATGTTCGGGGATGTTTTGCCTTCCCTTTTGTACAGTGGGAGAAAGTGGAGACAAGTTTCCTGTGTTTATATCCAGTCTTTAATTGGCACAATGGTGCTTTGAGCTAAATGCTAACATTATCATGCTAACATGCTCACAATGACAATGCAAACATGCTTGTGTTTAGCAGGTATAATGTTCACCATCTTAATTTAGCGTCAAAGATCCTCTAAGCTAAAGATAGCGCATTTCAAGCCAATGGTATGAAACGGTACACACTTCCTGTCTCCTAAAGGGGCGTGGCCTCGTTTGAACGTGTAGTGAACGCTGTGTGGATGGATGAAAAGTTATATTTGTATAATTTATTAATATGTTCTTTTGCTAACGTTAGATATTTACACAGCTAAAAGACATATTTAGCATCACAGAGATTAGTTTTGTTAGGGCGTTCACGAACGTTATCTGACGTTAGCGTCTCTGTGTTGCCAGATCTTGCAAAAGTTTGGGTCCTGAGACAGAAGCAGGTCTCAAACAAAGTTCTACTGATGTGTCTATCTGAAAAATGCCATTTTAGTGTCAGAATGTTCTGGAGATATGTGGCTTGTGAAAAACGGCTCCAATATTTACTTTGGTGACAACGGGGCGAAAGAATCGCTCATAATCTGTGTTCACGTTCACTTCTCCTATTGGAATCAATACACTAAGGACCTGCTGCTAGTCTCTTAAAGAGGCACAGATATAGGAAAACTACTCAGAGTTGGGGCGTCTCGGTTCTAAACTGTCTCCGTTAGCATGTTAGCATGCTAACATTTGACAATTAGCAGGCTACTAAACACAAAGTGATGCTGATTAGATTACAAAACAGTTGTATGTAAAAAAAAAAAACTGTGTTTATATGTAACCTAAAAAGATTTTCACTATTCCAAATTTCGACCCAGGAATCTTTTCACTCACAAATCAGAGAATCACACAGAACCTCACCGAAGCTTGTTACACTCTGACCAGCCTAGATGGTATTTATTGCAGTTTTTTTTATTACTTTAAAGGAGGCACACACATAAACCACGTCAAAGCAAAACTGGCAAAGACCATAGCGATATTAAATTAATCAAGATATATTCTGGACAATAAATAACTGCATACGCTGTATAATACACTCATGTTGCCATATCAGAGTTACTGTGTGGAAATCTGGGGAAACACATACAAAACCAATCTACAGTCTTTGCGCACATTACAACAGAAAGCAATCAGAATCGTCAACAACGTTGGATATCTGGAACAGACAAATCCATTGTAGGAGCCACATAATGTATGTTGTTTATGGTCTCATTTATATTATTTATTGATTATTATATTGTGCACTAGGGCTGTTGGAACAAATACCGAAATTCGAATAGTAAAAAAAGCAATACTATTCGAATGCTGAAATTACTATTCAAATGTGACTTTTTTTTATAAATATGTTGGCAAACGTTGCCTTGGCCTACCCGCATGTGTCACTCATGTCACGTCTTATGAACAATAACTTAGCAGGAGTGAGAAACACAAGGCATTGTGAAGTCTAAGATAACGTTACATACTGAGTAACGTTAGTACAACATTACGGAGATAACGTTACGTATCGAGTTAACTTAGTACAAGGGGGAGTGACAGGCTGTGGCTGGAAATCGTAACAAAGGACGGGAAATAGTTTTAACATGACTTTAAAATCGACATCCACCGAGCCAAAGTGCTTATGTTATCATTAGTTAGCTCGTTCTGGTTTTCTAACTGCGTCGCGAGGTATAGTAACGTTAGCGTAGCTGGGAGCTTCATGGAGACAGCTAAAGTTGATGTTAACTGACCTACAGCTGTCAGAGTTAGCTTTGACTTAATATATTACCTTCTAACAGCTGTATTCTCAGTAACGTGACAATCTGCAAGAAACAGGTCGCTTATAAATCACTAAAATAGTAGTGACAGCAGCGTTTGGCTTAGTTATCAATGCCGTTAGCATCGTGGCTAACACTATTGTTACTTAGTTTATGACAAATCGTTTCGGCTGTGCTTTCTAACATGATGTCATTGTGCTAACCGAGCACCGTTAGCCTTTACAACAGAGCCGCTTCAATACACTTGTTAGATAATGTTACATTACAGAGTTCTCTGTTGATTTGTGTTTGTCGCTGTGTGCTCGTTGTGGAAAATGAATGCAAACAAAGTTGCGTGCAGGTCCCTTCAATGCCAGGCTAATGTTAGAAGATCCTCTAGTGGACAGAATGTGTAACAACAACCACATGCTTATAGTATATAGTGGCATTGACAATGCATAAGCCTGAGTAGTGTAGTACATATTATTTAACAGGCTGCAATTGAGCATTAAATATTTGAATATTATTCGAATATAAAAAAAAAAATCTAATGGAATTTGAATGGTATTATTGAGGAAGATTGACAGCTCTATTGTGCACATATATTGTAGGTGGTGGGCGTTTTCATCGTGGTTTGAGCGGAAGTGATAACATAATATTTGTCTGCTTCACCTGTTCACCTGGGTTTTTTTAGTTTTGACAGAGAGGGAGGTGAGCCTGGGAACAAACACTTTCTGTTGACCGCCGCGCTAACGCACTTATTTAGACTCACAAAGTAGCTTTACATTTGGTAACTGCAGTGCTCGTTGTATTTTACGTGTGGAGGAATAAACCATTGCAATACAATCTCGAGCGTGTCACAGCGTGTTTATGCATCTCTCAGTGTTTAGTCCCTCGCAGCAGCACTTTGTTGGACTGCTTACAGCCGCAACATCCATTATTCTTAAAGTCACATAATCTGATGTTGTTTTTCCTTTTGGTGTGTTGCTGCGCAGTTATTCTGTGTTTATATTTCATTTTATTGTTATTTTCTGTTCGAAAAATAAAAAGAAGGAAAAGACTATCGATACTTTTGTCTTTGTGTAGGCTGAATTCAGTGATCGGGAGGCCGAGATGAGCGGAGGTTTTGACCGAGAATCAGAGGCCAATATTTACCCGGATACCATAACTCCTGGGCTTAAACTAATCGCGCAGACATCCAGTGAAAGTTGATCTGCAGGCATTGCTGTCAGGGCTAATTGTGTTACGGAAAAAGAGGAACAGTATGTGTGTGTGTGTGTGTGTGTGTGTGTGTGTGTGTGTGTGTGTGTGTGTGTGTGTGTGGGTGACACTGTGTTTGTTGTGTCTGTGTTAGCGAGCGTTCGTCTGTCAGCACGCTCCGCCATGTGCTGGTTAATCTGCAGTCTGTCCTCAGATATCCACCCTGATCTCCAGGATTCAGATGTATAGCCGAGATGCCTCCAATCAACATTCTCAGGCTACTATGTGGTGACAGACAAAAGAGCTGTAAACATAACCGAGGCATTTTCCAATCTAATCGAGTTATGATGGAGAGACAGGGACGTCTCGCTGAGGACAGTGATTAAATGTGTTTGCTCTTTTTTCTTCTTCATCTCTGACCCTGCCGTTCATCCATCTTAATCAACTCATGGTGTTGTGTAGACTTTATTTAAACCCTAGGAATTTGACTTTTAGTAGAGATCCGAAAGTTTCCAAAGATACCAAATATGTCAGGCTAAATGTAGGGGGGTATGACGAACAGGACATGTTGAATATTTCCCTTTTGATAAAACGATGCAGTCAGAAAAACATGTTTGAGTGTTTGAATATTTGAACATTTCACTCTCGGGTTAACATCACACAGATCCAATGAAGAGCTGGAACTTCATGATACAGAATATGTATGACACTGACAGAAAGAGTGGAGCAACATAAGCTGCTAGTAAACTCTACCGCTGTACTCCCCTGAACTTAAAAAAAACCCGTCGTCATTAACAAATCATTTGATCTCTCTCCCATTGTTTGACAGAATAGACTGTGTGAAAAGGCTGCCTTTCTCCCTCTTCATTGGTCTCTGTTCCCAAAATTAACAATTTAAAGGGTAACTACCGTTTTTTTCAACCTGGACTCTATGTTCCTACGTTTTTGTGTCTAAGTGACTGATGGGAACAGCAATCTTTGACATTGGTCCAGTATTAAGCGAGATCGCTGTGCCGGCTTCTCTGATTCCAGCTTCTTAACCCTTGTGTTGTCCTCGGGTCAAATTTGACCTGTTTTCAAATTTGTTGTATCAGAAATATGGGTTTCTTACAACCAAATTGCCCCAAAATAACTTGGATGCATGCATGTACGTTGGATGGAACCCATACAAACATTCCTTGCAGGTAAACATTAATACTTCCATTTCATAGCATTAAAAAAAAAAAAATGTTTAAGAGGTTTTAAAATGGTATCCTAATTAAAGTTCGACATAAACCAGACTGTGATTCACTCAACATCCCCCGATATTGACTATTAGTCAAAATAATTCATAATTTTAGCTTTTTTAAACTCAAAAATTAGGTATGATGTCATTTAAATTAGGTTTATTGACCATGAATAAAAAAAGTAAACTGAATATTTTTGAGTTGTGGACAAAACAAGACATTTGAGGACGTCATCGACATTTTTCACTCTCTTGATATCTGATCGCTCACAAAGTTGAAATAAGGTCTTAGATGTCAAATTTGACCCGTTCTCAAAACTTCTATAAGAGAAATATGGGTTTCTTTTCAACCAAATTACCCAAAACGTTAAGTACAATGGCGAGTACTTGATCACTACTTTCACTGAATTTTGGGTATTCCATTTTATATCATTTGAAAAAATTGAAATGGGTTTAAAACCTGACTAAACTGAGATACACGTCTGTGATTATCCATCAACATAGGTTCCTCTAATATTAGTCAAAATAATTCATCATTTTAAAATTAGGTATAATCTCCTATAAATGAAATGTATTGACCATGTATTCCAAAAATTAAGTGTAAAACTAGTTGTAATAAGTTGGTGTTAGTGAAAAATAGCATTGAAAACGTCGGGGAAAAAGTGACAAAAACATTGAAAAAAGTGCATTAAAAAAGGGACAAAAACATCAGAAAATGTGTAAAAATAGGAAAAAAAACAAAAACAAAAGTGTTAATTTTGACCCAGAAGGACAACAAGTGGATGGTCAACCGGAAGACAACAGGAGGGTTAACCTTACTTTATCTGGGTTTGTAACCAATCAGCTGGCCACTTGTAACACCTCCCAGGACTCCAGATTTGTGCATTTAACTCTTGTGTTGTCTCCACCATCGTCCATAAATCTGTCATTCTGGGTCAAAATGAAAAATATGCTTTTTTTGGGGAACTTGTTCTGACATTTGTATCGCTTTTTCTATGCTTTTGGTGCTTTTTTAACGTTTTTGTCCCTCTTTTCCATGCTTTTTTAATTCACGGTAAATAAACCTAATAAAATGACATTATACCTAATTTTTGAGTTTGAAAAAAGGCAGATATTATGAATTATTTTGACTAATAGAATAGTTAAGATCAGAGGATGTTGAGTGAATCGCAGACTGGTTTATGTCAAAGTTTGGTCAGGATGCTGTTTGGAAACCATTTAACCATTTTTTTTTCAAATGCCATGAAATTCAATAAATCAACCAAAATTCAGTGGATGTAATCATTCATTTTACCTGCGAAGAACATACATATACAACATACATGCATGCATCCAAGTTATTTTGGGGCAATTTGGTGGCTTACGTACAGTTTAGTGTCCCAAATTATATTCCAAAAACTGAGTGTCCCAAATGATAAGGGTCTTATTTGAGACAGGTTATGGTTATGGTTATGGTTATGGTTAGGGGTAGGGGTAGGGTTAGGGTTAGGGTTAGGGCAGCACAGGTGGTTTAGCAGGTTCATAATTAAGGACATTGTATGGAAAATCTGGGACACTAAACTGTACGTATACCCAATTTGGTTGTTAGAAACCCATATTTCTGATATGAAAAACGTTGAAAACGGGTCACATTTGACCCAAGGACAACACAAGGGTTAAAATGACAGATTTGAGGCAATAAGTGTTGCTGCGGACCGTGTCAAAGCGCTGCTCCTCCTGCGGTCCTCCTCCTCGTCCATCTGCTCACTGTGCTGCACGATCTTCTGCTCCCAGAACGACTTCACCTTCTGTTTGTCGTGAATCCGAGCTGCGTTCATCGCCTGGCAACGGGGGGGAAACAAACCTGCGGTCACAATCGGGGCAGATATCTCCTCTACAGCTTTGCATGTTTGAAGAATGTTACATTCTTCATCCAACAAAAATCTGATGTTTGAGTTGTCCCATAAACACCGATGAAATGAATCTGCCTCGGTTACTTACTGCTGTCTTCCAGCCTGTGTGAACTCCTTTTCTCTCCTTTATCCTTTTGTCTTTTCTCTCCTCTTCTATTTCACTTATCAATAATTCCTCATCTCTTCTGTTCTCCCCACCCCCTTTTTTTTTTTTACATCTCTTTGTTACTCGTCTCCTACTGTCCACTTTTCTCTCTTTTCCCTTCTCTTTTATCTCCTCTTTTGACTCCTCCCCTTCTCTCCACCTTTCTGTTTTATCGTCTCTCTAGTTATCTTCTCTCCTCTCCCCTCATTAATTTTATTCTTCTTCTCTGACCTCCCTTCTCCTCTATTATTTGTTATCTGTTATTTGACTGTTCTCTTAGGAGATGTTTCTGATCTGTGCTGTGATAGTTCCTGTTCATCGTTAGGGGAAATACTACTCAGCTCTAAAGGGAGCTTTCCAACGTCTGACTACAGAATCCTGACGTTGTCATGGTGATGTTATCTGGGTTATGTCATTTTGGGCTTGGAGACTACACATTTACAAAAAGCCTGTAAAAAAAAAAAAAAAAAAAAACCTGAAGGTGTGGCATTTCACAGAAGAGTGTTTTTATGTCTCACTCACAATTAGGATTGGTTACCGTTTGGATTTTTACGATTCCGATGCCGAACCAGTACTTTTAAAACCATTCCGATATCTAAACCGATTCTTGAAAAACTGAAAAATGACATCAAAGAAAGGCTCTTTCATAGCGTGTCGCCGCATGTTTCAATAAATTTGACGTGCTTCCCCCTTTGCACGTAATTGTTTTGAAACATTTGTTGCATTTTGCGATATTGGAATCCTTGGCTGTGAAATACAGCCACACTTTCGACCGCTTTGCTTTAGGCATTTTAAATGCACTAAAACCTAACTAGCTAACGATAGACTAGCAGAGCAAGTGTAATATGTTTACTAGCGATCACGTGCAGTGAATGGTTAATATGCTTTTACGTCCATTTTGGTGAGCCCAGAGGGAAAATATGGCATTTAAAAGTAGCCTACATTTACAGTAGCTAGCTAACAGTAGACTACAGAGAAAGTGGGATATTTTTACATCCGTTTCGGAGC